>NC_134356.1:628966020-629146020 GCF_048569485.1 Anomaloglossus baeobatrachus | reverse complement strand
TTGGTCTGACATGCACTGTGAGCTGTGAGCTCTTATATAGACAGGTGTGCGCCTTTCCAAATAATTATTATTAATTTAATATATTTAATTATATAATTATTATTAAACACAGCTGGACTCCAATGAAGGAGTAGAACCATCTCAAGTTGGATCACAAGGAAATTGACAGCATGTGACAAATGAGTGTCCACGCAAAGGGACTGAATACTTATGACCATGTGATAATTCAGTTTTGGTTTTTTTTTAATAAGTTTGCAAAAATATCTACATTTCTGGGGCTTTTTTCTGCCAAGATTGGGTGCAGAGTGTACATTGAGAAAAATTCCAAAAAGTTCTTTTTTTTTCCCTATCAAATGACTGCAATGAAACAAAGAGTGAAAAATGTAAAGGGGTCTGAATACTTTCTGTACCCACTGTGTGTACATATCATACACACACTAATATCTATCATACACATATCCCATCTGCTTTTGTTTCTTTGCTCTTGAAAAGGAAATCAATGTGTTTGATATTTTTTTTGTTCTATACTTTTACAAGCCAACTATTCTACTGGGATTTCCACCCTCAAAATTCACAGCGTAACCTTCACCACTTGAACTTCTCTCGGTCTGTGAAGTTTCTTTTTTTTTTTTTTTCCTCTCCTGGATCACATTACACACCCCCATGAAATGTACCCTTAGCGCTACGGAATAATGGTTATCGCACTGTGAAAGTAATATAGATGAGCGTGTACGACATGGCGAGGAGCGGCGCAGAGAGAAGGGTGGTGTCTGGAAAGAAAGGGAAGTGAAGCTCCAGTAAGTGGCGGAGGGCGACTAATACACAGAAAGAAAATAAAAATAAAAATAACCAAAAAGAAAGTTCACGTGAAGTGAAAAACAGGGAAAAGCAGTAAATTTTTTTTTTTTTTTTTATTTTTTAGGTTTATTAGTTTTATTTTTTTCCATTTGGTCAGAAACTCAGATGGTCTCCGAAAAATAAGCTGAGGTTAACAGATTTCTTTGTCTTCTGTTGTAATAATGCCAAAGAAGAAGAAAAAAAAAAAAAAAGGGTGGAAAAAAAAAAATGAAAGTCCTTTCTGCAGTTTCTTCCCCTCTCTGCTACCAGAAGCGCTGTGGTTTTAAGCATCTCTGGTTCTGCCTTTCTAATATGATTTTGTGGGTTTCACACCGACCATTGAAGCCATACAAAAAGTTTCTCTTTTTACAGAATTAACCATGTAAAAACTTTTTCGCTCTTTTAGGTTCCGTGAAGAATTTCCAAACTCAACTACGTAGTCTAAGGACAAGGGAGGAAAAAAAAAAATCCCGACCTGTTCCCGCCGTCTAAGATGCATTACCTCAGAAGATTATACCAGTCTCCGCTATAGGATTTAGCTTTTACAGGGTTATTCCCCCCCCCTCGCCTCTCCTCCGCCTTCTCGACCTTTGCCGCCTCATCTTGTCGTTGCAGCAAAGCTCCTGTTCCATCTTGGAGATTTTTTTTCCCCTCCTTTCTCCCACATCTCTTTCAATAGGATCTTTTCTTTTCCCCCCAAACTCAAGGTCCTCATTAAAATGCCAGAAGGGGAGAATAGGGGAAAAAAAAAAAAGCCATATAAAAAAAGCCATCCCCTACTCCATGAGAAATTTGAGTCCCTCTCTCCCCTCCTCCTGCTTTCCCAGACAGGCTTTTATAGGGGAGGGAAACATTCCCATAGAAGACGGACGTGTGTATTGTTCCCTATCAGACTATGGAGGGGGGGGGGGGTTGGAATTAATAAGGGAATACAGCTCGGAATTATTTAACTCCATGTCTGCCAGACACGTCCCATCAGGAATTTGAAGGAATGTCTTACTATGATGAGGTCAAGAGAAACCTAAACTTACGAAGAAGTTCTACAGATGAAATTTTTTTTTTTTTGTTGTTTTATGTAATAGATACTTTTTTTTTTAGGAATTTTATGTTTGATGATCAGCGAGAAATTATGATTTGCCTTGAAAGCATGGTCCTGGTAGTAGCTGGTCACGTTGACCAAGTAGCTTGATGTTCCTCTCCCAAATATTATTGTAGCGCCATTAATTCCATGGCGCTTTATATGTGAAAGGGGTATACATAATAGGGACAAGTACAATAATCATGAACAAAACAAGGCACAGACAGGTACAGGAGGAGAGAGGTCCCTGCCCACGAGGGCTCACAGTCTACAGGGGATGGGTGAGGGTATAGAAGGAGAGGAACCTGCAGACGAGGGCTCACAGTCTACAGGGGATGGGTGAGGGTATAGAAGGAGAGGAACCTGCAGACAAGGGCTCACAGTCTACAGGGGATGGGTGAGGGTATAGAAGGAGAGGAACCTGCAGACGAGGCCTCACAGTCTACAGGGGATGGGTGAGGGTATAGAAGGAGAGGAACCTGCAGACAAGGGCTCACAGTCTACAGGGGACGGGTGAGGAAACAGGAGGAGATAGGAACTTGCCCATGAGGGTTCACAGTCTACAGGGGATGAGTGACTATACAGTAGCTGAGGGTAGAGCTGGTCATGTGGCACTATGGAGGACTGAGGGTTACGGCAGGTTGTAGGCTTTTCGGAAGAGGTGGGTCTTCAGGTTCCTTTTGAAGCTTTCCATGGTAGCTGAGAGTCTGATATGTTGGGGCAGAGAGTTTTTAAGTATGGGGGATGCATGGGAGAAATCTTGGATGCGGTGGTGGAAAGAGGAGATGAGAAGGAAGTAGAGAAGGAGATCTCGTGAGGATCTGAGGCTGTGTGCAGGTAAGTACCGGGAGACTAGGTCACAGATGTATGGAGGAGACAGGTTGTGGATGGCTTTGTAGGTCATGGTTAAGGTTTTGAACTTGAGTCGTTGGGCAATGGGAAGTCAGTGAAGGGATTGGCAGAGAGGAGAGGTCGGGGAGTAGCGGGGGAACTTGTGGATTAGTCGGGCACCATAATTTATAATATATTGTAGGGGTGCAAGACCGTTAGAAGGAAGGCCACAGAGCAGGAGGCTGCATTAGTCCATGTGAACATTTGTGAAGCGATCCTACCCCCAAATTGGCAACAAAACAGTTTTCAGCTATGTGCAGACAAGGTCTTTTTCAGGCACGTATCGTCTCTGAAACCTGCCTGAAAAAGCCACCAGAAAACACTCAAAATAATCAACATATGCATGAACTTCAGCTTTCCAAAGACGCAATGAGGCTAAAACGTGATCGGACCATTCTTCAATCCTTTAGGCATCTTCCTCCCTGAAGACACTCTATACTTAAAATGTCCATGTGTCTTTTTTTTGAGCCTTCTGATTGACTTGTCGACTTTTTAAAGAAGTCATCACAGTTGGAAACTCAAGATTTTCCCATGGATACCGCTTGTCCCCTCCCCCCCTCCAAAAAATTAAAACAAAAAAAAATTCAAAAAAAGGACTAGCATGAAAAAAATACCTCAACCGGGCAAAAGTTCCAGTGGATGACACAAATCTCTGACTGATAAGGACAGCATTTTGGGAGTGGTGAAGGATTAATGAGGTCATGAAGTGACGAGAGGTCACAAGGGTGCAGAGGTAATGTTAGGAGTTAGGTTAGGACTGGCTCCAAGAGAAAAGTCTGAGGTTTAGGAAGGGTCAGAGGTAGGACAGAATTTATTTATGGCTCATTAGCACAACAGAGAACCGGTGAGTGACCCAAGGGTACTGACAAACATTTAAGGCCCCTATACAAATAAGGCACCAAAGGTGGATAGAGGAAGAAACTCAGACCACAGCATTTCAGACCACATTTGTCATTAGGGATTCCTTGTGTTTTTTTATGCTTATTTGTTTTTTTAGCAGACGACGCAGCTAGAGCTTAAATTGGACAAAAAAAAATCTGATACGGCCAATCGGTATTTTTAACGAAAGCCATTGTTCATTAACGATTGGAAGGCTTTAGGGAAGAACCTACCGGGGATCGAATTAAAAGGTCCCCCTTCACATTAGAGAAGTTGTCTGAACCCAACGATTTGGGCCGACCACCGATTATGTCTGGGAGCTCGTTACTCTCCCAACAATATCAACCTGACAGATAAGGGAAGAGAAGGATCCAACCTGCTAAATATCAAAGGCCGATCCCTTTGTTCAATGGGGAAATAAGCCCATGCCAGAGAAGTCAGACAAGTAGCCCTTCTAGAGAACACAAAAGTAGGATAGCATATGCAAGACACTGTGGGGCCCATTATTCTGTATGGAGGGCTATGTGGGGCCCATTATTCTGTATGGAGGGCTATGTGGGGCCCATTATTCTGTATGGAGGGCTATGTGGGGCCCATTATTCTGTATGGAGGGCTATGTGGGGCCCATTATTCTGTATGGAGGGCTATGTGGGGCCCATTATTCTGTATGGAGGGCTATGTGGGGCCCATTATTCTGTATGGAGGGCTATGTGGGGCCCATTATTCTGTATGGAGGGCTATGTGGGGCCCATTATTCTGTATGGAGGGCTATGTGGGGCCCATTATTCTGTATGGAGGGCTATGTGGGGCCCATTATTCTGTATGGAGGGCTATGTGGGGCCCATTATTCTGTATGGAGGGCTATGTGGGGCCCATTATTCTGTATGGAGGGCTATGTGGGGCCCATTATTCTATATGGAGCACTATGTGGCGCACATTATTCTGTATGGAGGACTATGTGGAGCCCATTAATCTATATGGAGGACTATGTAGCACTCATTCTGTATGGCGGACTATGTGGGGTCCATTATCCTGAATGGACGGCTATGTGAGGCCTACGATTAGGTTGACCCATGTCTTGGCCCTCTGTGTATCTGAGTTTGACATCCCTGCCTTAGCATAAATAGATACCTTCTAGTGGAGGAATACATCAGAGATTTATGCTGCTACCTGACATTAACGATTGCTAATCATTGAAAGGCGCTTTACTGAGCAATAAAATATATAATTTTCATGGCTCGGAAATTTGAACATGACTATTTATCAGCTTCCCACATTCTAAATTCGGCATGATGGGCGTAATCAGTATACGTAGTACAGTCATCAGGGTGAGGTACGGCAGGAAGCAGCAATCAGAATAGCCAACATTTAGCATTTTCTCTTCTTACAGAAGCAGATCAAGTTCCTTCATTTGTCTTTATGGAATAAAGTATCTGTATGACTGAGAAGGACATTTTTTTACCATCTGATTACTTGGGTATAATTCAGCAGTTAGAACACTGCGTTTAAAGGGAACCCGCCAGCAGGTTTTTGCTATGGAACCCAAGAAGAGCATGATACAGGGGCTGAGACCCTGAATCTAACGATGTATGACATACTGGGCTGCTTGCTGTAGCTTTGATAAAATATGTTTTCCCTGGTGTAGATATAGCAGGGCTCTGAATGCTGAGCTGTGTATAGCCTCGCCCACACCACTGGTTGGCACCTTCTTGTGTACACATTACATTGTCAGCAAGATGCCAATCTGTGGTGGGGGCGGGGTAACAGATTAGCTGAACTGCCTGACAGGAAACACCTAGGTCTGCAGTGATCATCTTCTGCTGATAAAACACTGATTGTATTGAAACTGCAGCACACATCCCAGTAACTAATACATTCCTGTAATCAGGCTTTATGTCCCTATTACATGCTGCTCTCAGATTAAATAGCAAAAACATGCTGAGAGAATCCCTTTAACAGAAAAGACAGTATTGGAATATTACAGTTATTTTTTTTTTAAATTTCAGCTCTCTCAACTTGGCTCTGCTCACATCTACATTTTTGGCTGTATCAAAGGACCCCCTATTTTTAACCATTATGTGATGAACATGCTCCATACTGTATACCTATACGGTGATAAATTTTAAGCTTGCTCAGAGGTATATATCAAGTAATACTCTGAAAGGATACCTGCGGCATACCCAAAATCAAGATGTGAACAATACAACTTTTGCAGTCAAGGTAGGTCAAGATTATACGGATTACAACACAACACTAAAGTCGAATTCAGATGTGTCCTCCAAGCTTTGAGTATGGATCAGGATGTCCGAACCGGCCTGAATTCAACACCCCCATATATTGCAATCGAGTTCAGGCCAGGGGCCCAGCAGCGGCTGGTCAGGACTTCATGGTCCATACTATGACCCTGTTTTCTGTACAGCTGAATTCGACCTTCGGCACAAACTCTCAGGTGAATTCCAATATTGTAAAACAGAACAACATCTGATTGGCTCATAAAAAGTACCCCCCATACTGTTCATTGCCCTTTAGGCCCCAAGTACACAGAGCTGCTCAGCCTCAGTGCGCTCCCATACAGGTTCCGTTAGCTGTGTTCTGCATGGAAGAATATCTCATGTGTGCATGAGTCCTTAAAGGGATTGTCCACTACTTTTACAATCGATGGCATATCCTTAGGATAGTCAAAGTCGGATTGGCCGGGGTCAGACTCCAGGCATCCCTGCCGATCATCTGTTCTGTGCCGGCGGCGGTGGCAGCAGGCAGACAGAAATGCTCAGTTCCGGAGCTGCTCCATTTTCAGATAGTGGTCGCGGTTGACTACTGCACATTCGCTTCCTACTGTTATGAATAGGAGGTAGATGTGCAGTACCCAGCCATGGCGCTATCAGTTGATGGGGCAGCTCCGGAACTAAGCATTTCAGGCCACCAGCTGCCGGCAGCGGCACCAAGAAGAGTCAATCGGTGGGTGTCCTGGGTGTCGGACCATGGCCGATCAAACATTGATGATCTATCCTTTAAACTTAAGTCTCATTGGAGGTCTGCCAGTCAAACAGTAGTTCAGCTAGAACGCCGGTACTGACTGACAGCCGTCAGGCACAACAGTTCTATGAGACAAATGCATAATAGTCAGTCCGAAATCAGACACGCCGGATCAATATTTCCCTCAATATTAAATTGTCTGGTATTCACAAACTTAGACTGTTGGCTGAACAAGTGTATATTAGCGGGTTCGGATAATACTGGTCTCTAGGATATGGGGAGTTAATGGAGCAGCACTTGTCACCTATGTGGCGCCCCTGAGTATACCAGGGTGCCACAGGGTACTGCAATCCTTACCCAGGGTGCAGGGCCTACCCCCCATGGTTCCAGGTTCCTAAGAAACTGGTGTCACTACCATCAGCACCACAAATCCCAATCACACCTCACATCATGACCTGTCAGACACACCAGTGGGTTGGTCAAGCTGGAATAGGGCCACACACCTAGGGGTCAGGCAGACTGGTGGGAGGGAGGACGCAAGAGAGTAGTGAGTCCTCAAAGAGTGAGGAGCTGGAGTACTACTACTGCTCCCGGGGAGCTAGACCGAGGTTGGGGCGCCGACAGTGGTCCGGGACCAGAGGAGTTGGGGACCGGTGGCAGGGATATTGGATAGGGTGCGACGGACATAGTCTAGAAGGACTGTCTGCATCAGCAAACCAAAAGAACTGACCGGTACCGAGCACGACAGGGTACAGGACCCCAGGTCAGAAACAGATTCAACGTCCTGATAATTAACCTGGGAGGGAGAGTATCTTCAGGAACTTCCCTTAGAGCTCAGAGATTGAAGGCATCAGCACAACGCGGGGGATAGGGTTTTCCAGTAAAGCAGCCCACTGAAATCCCACGTGCCAGCCATCAAGAGCACAGCTACACTACACATGGTGAGCGGGGCCCTAACAGCTTCAAGCCAAGGGGCCCACAACAGACTAAATTGTGCACGGAGGCGGCTCCGGTGGGAGCGGACACATGGACGGGCTCCCCGTAGTTACTCTGTTGCACAGAGACTTTGGTTTACCTTCAGTGTGAGTGTCTACTTTATAATCCTCATCCTGCACCACGACTACCCAGTGAGTACCCTGATCCCTGCACCCTGCGCTCCCAAATATTCACCAAAGCCCCAGAGGCCTGGGCCTTCCCTACCTGTGGAGGGACTGACACCTTTGCTACCCCACCATCTGCGGTAAACCCATTACCGCAATCCGCAGATGTCGTCACGAACTTCTCCCTGTAAATAATCCCCTTTCAAGGATCTGACTGTCTGCCGAGCCCAGGTCCGGACCCCTCGAGCCACGAAGACCCCGGTCTGCGCCGGGGCGGCACACCTACACGACATGGCACCATCATTCTCTTGTGGGATAAACTATTCTTCACAGTGCAAATATCTGATTAATATAGCACAATGGAATAAAGAAAGTTGATGTGAGCATAAAGTCCAGCCACTTCGGGCCTTCTCCACTGTCAGTTACACTGAGACAGGCTGGTTGCTTGTGATGTTCCATCTGACAAAGGCTGTAGTTGTTGGGCAATGTCTCCACGGCAACAAATTTAAAAACTGATCTGCAATTCAAATCTGAGCTGGCGCTATGACAACAGCTGCTGTATTAATCAGATTTTTCTGAAGACAAAGTACTAGAAATCGGAAATACCAGGCCGTATGTACCTCAGCCATTATTATTATTATTTTTTAAATTTCACATTCTTTACCTACCGGGTCGGTCTGCCTTCAGGTGACAAATGTTCTCTAAAGTGAACCACCCAGATTAATTACACAAGGTGAATCATCAGTCAAAATGATCACCTTCATATGCCAATAAAATTATTTCAACTCTTCTTCAATGGGAAAGGCGATGGATTATCAAATAATCTGCATTCTGGGAACGCCATATAAACCCAATATATAAAGCTGAGTGTGTGTGTGTGTGTGTGTGTGTGTGTGTGTGTGTGTGTGTGTGTGTGTGTGTGTCCGGCATTGGCATCTGCACCGTCGCAGCTACAGCCACAAAATTTTGCACACTCACACGTCTGGACCCCGAGAGCGTCATAGGCTATGTTTTGAGGGGAAACCCCCCTTGCAGAGTGACGTGACCCCCGGGTCCGTGAGAAGCTCGAGCCACCACCCGTAGAACGCGAGCACGGATCCAAGCGGCTCAGCGGCCGCAGCCGAGGCCGCGGAACGGTACATTACCAGCTACAGTTCTGTCCGGGATTGGCACCTGCACCGTCGCAGCTACAGCCACAAAATTTTGCACACTCACACGTCTGGACCCCGAGAGCGTCATAGGCTATATGTTTTGAGAGGAAATTTTAACCCCGCGCTTTACAGTTATTCACCAAAAAACCTGCCTCCATTAAAGCGAATGGAGCTGGGAGCCACAGTGCAGCCAGAACTTCAGAAGAATGCGCAGCCACGCCCTTAAATGGAATGTTGGCGTGTCACAATGCAGCCAGGGAAAGAGACAGACACAGACCGGGAAAGAGACAGACACAGACCGGGAAAGAGACAGACACAGACCGGGAAAGAGACAGACACAGACCGGGAAAGAGACAGACACAGACCGGGAAAGAGACAGACACAGACCGGGAAAGAGACAGACACAGACCGGGAAAGAGACAGACACAGACAGGGAAAGAGACAGACACAGACCGGGAAAGAGACAGACACAGACCGGGAAAGAGACAGACACAGACCGGGAAAGAGACAGACACAGACCGGGAAAGAGACAGACACAGACCGGGAAAGAGACAGACACAGACCGGGAAAGAGACAGACACAGACCGGGAAAGAGACAGACACAGACCGGGAAAGAGACAGACACAGACCGGGAAAGAGACAGACACAGACCGGGAAAGAGACAGACACAGACCGGGAAAGAGACAGACACAGACCGGGAAAGAGACAGACACAGACCGGGAAAGAGACAGACACAGACCGGGAAAGAGACAGACACAGACCGGGAAAGAGACAGACACAGACAGGGAAAGAGACAGACACAGACAGGGAAAGAGACAGACACAGACAGGGAAAGAGACAGACACAGACAGGGAAAGAGACAGACACAGACAGGGAAAGAGACAGACAGACAGGGAAAGAGACAGACAGACAGGGAAAGAGACAGACAGACAGGGAAAGAGACAGACAGGGAAAGAGACAGACAGGGAAAGAGACAGACAGGGAAAGAGAGAGACAGGGAAAGAGAGAGACCGGGAAAGAGAGAGACCGGGAAAGAGAGAGACCGGGAAAGAGAGAGACCGGGAAAGAGACAGATAGACAGACAGAGAAAGATATTGAGACAGACTGAGAAGAGACAGATAGTCAGAGACAGACAGGGAAAGAGACAGACAGACAAAGAGAGAGAGAGAGAGACAGAGATATATACAGAGGGGGAGACAGAGAATGGGAGAGAAACAGAGAGACAGTTGCTATCCCGGGCGTTAATACATTCTATTTAAACATTCTATCCAGGGAATGTTAATACATTCTATTTTGTTAAAAACAGTTATTAACCCGGGCGAAGCCGGGTAGTATAGCTAGTATTATATAAAAATTTAATATACAAAAGGGGTTGTTCTTTTAAAATAATTTATCACATATCTAAATTAGAACATAATAATCGGTGGGCGGGTCGACCCCCTGGAATCAGCACCTACTGATAAAACGGGAACTCTCATCTCCATTAGCATGAAGCAGCAGTAGGTGATCACTTCTCCATTCATTATTCTCTATGGCCGAATGCAGCACAATTTTTTTTCCCCCCCCAGCAGCCCCATAGAAAAAAAAACATGGAACGACTGTCTAGAGTCCGGCCTGCCATGTAATTTTGTAACTGGGATTTAAGTTTCCCCATCTGCATATTGGTGAAGTTGGATGCCCACCGATCAGTTGCTAAATCACTTATACTGCACATAGGTGGTCACTTGTGGGCACCGACAACCCATTGAACGCTTTGTGCAAAGGAATATTTAGAGACAAAGGGCTAGGACACATGGCAAGTAAAACAGGTTAAGTGGAATGCAATTTAAAAAAAAAAAAAAATGCATTACATTCGGACCCATGTTACTCTATAGGGTTGTTCCCATCTGCGATTTTTTTCTCAGCCCTAATTGGACCGGAGGGAAAAAAAAAAAAAAAAAAAAAATCGCAGTATGCTGTGGGTCTAAACTGATCCGTATTCAATCACACCTATACAAGTCTATGAGTGTGAGTGAAACTTTGCACTGCACTCTGAGGACAGTGGAGTGCAGTGCGATAATCGCATCAGTTGATAATGGAGGGCATGGGGAGATTAACCACTCCTTCTCCTCCGCAGCTATGATCCGAATGTAGGATCAGATCACAGCATGACGACACTTGATTCACGCTCGCAGCAGAGCGGGAGCCGGGGGGCATCATATGCCATATGCTCGTACGTCCCTAAAGCTGGAAATACACCTTAGGCAGCAGTCAGTCGAACGAAGCTATGACCGAACTCCGCCATACACAAAAGGGCTCCCAGGTTCCTGCTTATCTCCAGTAGAACAAAGGAGACTGGTGGCACAAAATCAGATATGTCTGATCAATATCTCCATTACCGACTAGTTGACTGGGGCTCACATTAGTCAATATGTATGGGGGACTTAAAGGGGTACTCCAATTTCCAAGATCCTAATCCAATATTTAGTAGGAATAATAATAATAATAATAATAATAATAATAATAATAATAATAATAGCAAATACGTCCAATTAGAGATATAGCTAATCAGGAGACATATATTACGTCACTCACTTCATGTGCAGGACATTGCATCTTAGGTATCCATAGTTATGACCACAAGCAACTAAGGCCGGAGTCACACATGTGAGTGACTCGTGCATGACTCACACAAGTGGCACAGCCGCACACTCTCCAGACAGGAGCGTCACAACTGCATTGAAATACATGTAGTTGACAGTCTCCTGTCTGGAGAGTGTGCGGCTGCGCCAGGTGATGCGATGCGAGACTCATGCAAGTCACGCACGAGTCACTCGCAAGTGTGACTCCGGCCTGTCACTATATGAGTGGACATATAACCAAGGATACCAAAGCTGCAATGCCCTGCACATGAAGTGAGTGACATACCTAATCAGGAAAACTATACTATATTTCTAAATTGAGGTATTTGTTATTATTACACCTTCTACATATTTGGATAGGATCTTGGATTGGAAACAGGAATACCCCTTTAAAGCTATGGGCAGGTGTTTTGGGGGGTTTTCCAAGGTGGTCAAAAACGATGACAGGTATTCTAGTGGAAACTGCCTGTGGAATATTTTTTTTATTTTTTTAATGAGTTTTTTTGTTAATGTTTTGAATTTTTTTTTGCATTTTTTTTATCTGATAGAATTCGCTCCAAACTGGGCACTATCAGAAGTGACATTAGCTTGTTCCATCTAACATTCAACCCGCTGTGTCATATTGTAAAGGAGATACCCAGATCGGTTCACGTCCCAGCGGCCGGACCCCATCCGATCAGTAAGTGATATTACCCTGAGGATAGGCCATAAACACCCCTTTAGTTTACAAGATTCCCAAATAACTTCTGCACAGTTCTCCGACAGTTTGATAATTGGCATATTGTATGGTAATTCAGAAATCGGTGGCTTTAGCCATGCTCTTCTCCATATGAAAGGTGGCCATTTTGCATTCTTCTGGTGTGCATAGCTTTACATACAAAAAATAAATAGGCTCAATGCGAATTGTTCTTCTCTGCTCAGCTGTAAAGGAGCAGTCTGGCATCTCCCTCGCCCCGGAGCCGCCCTCCATCTACAAGCCGCATGCAAAAATCCTTGACTTCTTCTTAGGCTACTTTCACACTTGCGTTGGGTTGATTCCGCTGGGTCCGTTGCCGCGTCATTTTGACGCATCAGTTATTTTTGTGGTGTCAACGGATGCAACGGATCCGTTATTTCACAGTAATCCGTTAGCTGATTCCTGTGAAATAACGGACCGTTGCATCCGTTTGGCGTCCATCTTAACGGAATCCGTGGGCTGTTTTTTTTTCTTTTTTCATTTTTTTTCATTCTGGGCATGCTCAGTAGAAATTAGTGGAATCCAGCAGCGGATTCCGTTGTTAAGCACTTAGCAACGGAATCCGCTACCATAGGGAAACATTAAAAATTTTAAACGGAAGCAACGGAATCCGCTGGTCGGCGTCATTTTGACGCAAGCATTTAACGTTACATGCAGCGTTGCTTCCGCTCGGCGGAGGCAACGGAGCGTCGGCCAACGGAAGCAACGCAGGTACTTTTGGCACAATCCGTCATCAGTGCAAGTCTATGGGAAAAAGCGGAATCCGTTAACGGATTCCGCTGTTTCCCAAGACAGCGGATTGCGCCAAAAAAAAAAAAAAAGAATAACGCAAGTGTGAAAGTACCCTTAGGAGTACCGCAATGGCACTGGCCCCCTACATGTCAGTAAAATCCTTGACTACTTCTTAGGAGTACCGCAATTACACTGGCCCCCCGACATGTCAGTAAAATCCTTGACTACTTCTTAGGAGTACCGCAATTACACTGGCCCCCCGACATGTCAGTAAAATCCTTGACTACTTTTTAGGAGTACCGCAATGGCACTGGCCCCCTACATGTCAGTAATATAGCAAAAAAAAAAAAAAAGTATGGTAAATATTAAAGGTCATCATGTAATAAAAATCGCTCGCAAAGGCTATTACACAACGAGGACTGACTAACAGGAAGGCAGCTGTTTCTCAATTTTCAGAAGGCCCTTCCCCGCACGGTGACAGTCGCTGTCATGCACTGATGGGGAGTGATTAAAATTAAATACGATGAGTGGATTTCCTGAGTCGCTGGCTCGGAGCTATTCGTCCCCGCCGTCGGCCTATTTCCTCTACAGGCAGCAGGAGGGTGCGAGGTATATAGGAAGTGGTGATAACAGCGAGCAGGCCTCAGGCAGCGCACACACCTCATCCATGATTAGACTTTTACCCAAGGACACAAGTAACAAGATCTACTGAGAAAACTTTTTTTTGAGATACAGGACCTTCCAAAACCGTAGTGAAAAAATGGTCAACGTCAATCCTCACGTCACTCATAAAGGCCAGGAATTGGGGGTATCCCATAGAGAGACAACCATAACAATGGCCGACTCACTAATCCGTATATCCAGAAGCAGAAATACCATTGGGGCAACCTATACAGCCGCATAAGGGCCAAAGGGTTAAGAAGTCCATTTCTACCTCCGAAGCAGGTGCAATTTTGTATTTTTGGGCTCCAAAGAGCCCATATACTCTTCTTGCACAGGGGCCCTTTTATATTTGTATCCACCCGATGGTATATCATCTGCACAATACCATGGAAATCTTGAAAACGTGACCTGTCAGGGGTAGTTCAGGACTGAACTTCAGAAAAACTTTTGTCGAAGGACACAGAAAAAAAAACAAAAACACATTATAGAAAAGTATGGTACTTGGGGTGGTCTTTAGAAGATATCCTTCACTGTATCAGGGGTCCCATATGCACTAAGACCACTATGAAGAGCAAAAATAAACCATTATTTCACTGTTTGTTCCAGGTCTTCTCTTTAAAAGGGAATCTGTCACCAGGTTTTTTTCTCCACGATCTCAGAGCAGCATATAATGTAGGGGCAGAGATCCTGATTCCAGCGATGTGTCACTTACTGGGCTGTTTGTTGTCATTTTGATAAAATCAATGTTTTTTCTGCTGCAGATCTAGCAGTTATACAGAGCCTGGCCTACCTGAAGCACGCCAAGTAGTCCTGTAATGATAATCTACTGCTGATTAAACTACACTAAGCAGCCCAGTAAGTGACACATCGCTGGAGTCAGGATCTATGCCTCTACAGTATGCTGCTCTCAGATTAGGTGGCAAAAACCTGGTGACAGATTCCCTTTAAATTTTCAGTCTCATTTAATTCCTGCTACTTTCTAGGATATTTATTTTAAATCCCCGGATTTAGATCTAATAAGCCTTTTTGTTTAGGGCCAATTTTTATGGTTTCTACAAGGGGGTGGGTCTCACAGGGTAATAATGCCTTGACGTGGCTCCTGGGCAGACATAAATGGACATTTTTATATGCTAAATATCTCAATTTTTTTCTTAGATTTCCTTTAGCAGTAATGCAGGTCTATATTCTTACATTCATGGTTTTCATACTCTTTCATACATGACTGTTTGTCATGTCATTCAGTTATACCCCTCTTCACATTGCCGTTTCGGGAGTGCAGTCAGTCTTTTTGTCTAGTGTATAATAATGCAGAGGAGGCTGAAGTCCCGCACCAGAGAATCCCATAAGCCACGCCCCCTTGGCGAAGATCATCAAAACTTTGCACTAATTAGCCATTTTTGTAACTTTGCCTCTCGTGGCCCAGAACGAGAATCCATTAAGTTCACAGTCTACACCAGAGGTCTTCAACCTTTCTGACCTTGATAACCACATTCAGGTCTCAGAGAGGGGCGCGAAACACATCCAGCTCCCGCCCCCTTCACAGTAATGACACCCAGAGCCCCCATTACCGCTATAGTGACAGCCATAGCATTTCAACAGAGGCAATAGACCAAGATCCAGGGGTTTCTACCTCCATTCAGATCTGCCTTCTATGTGCGGCTACTCACACAATTCACCATCTGGAAACCTGCTCTTTATAGAGGTTTGCTAGACCTAGTACTAATGCATCAAGTTGGAAGATAGTAGTGAGCCACACGTCACAGGCCCCGCGAGCCACATGTCACAGGCCCCCGCGAGCCACATGTGGCTCACGAGCCACAGGTTGATGACCCCTGTTGTGCAGTATACGATGGGAATTTTCCTGAATCAACCATTGTGTGTCATGTATTCGGCCAACACTTGTTGAGAAATTCTGATGTTCAGAATGGATAGGACATGTTGAATAGCAACTTGCCTGATCAGTTCTTCACAAAGGTGTCTCCATATTGAGAATACATGCCCCCTTATCGACATTGTATTCAATTTTAGGATTTTAACTTACCAATCAAGATCTAGAAAAGCTAGGACGACAACCAATAAAGCCATCGTCCCAACTTCAACTGGGGAGCCCACCGAGATTTTCTAGAACTCTACCGGCAAGTTACCATGTATGGAAAGGCATTGATTCCCAAAAGGCAGATGAGAATTTTGGTTTAGTTGCCTAAACAATGTAATGGTCTTGGTCTTAAAAATGACCAGGTCTGAGAGAGACGACACTGTCTTAGGAGAAAGAAACTTGTTGGTGACCACCTGGTGGGCTGAATGTGCCAGGCAGGTGCCACCACAAAAGCTCCAGAGTCTGAGGAACCCACCGAAGAGCAACGGAGATCTCAGCTCCCGACACCCGCAGGGACTGACATGGATGAGAGGGACAGTGGAGATAACTGAGGACAAACCTAAATTTTTAGATTTTAAGTAAAGGTAGCCTTTAAAAGTAACAGAGATCTAGGTGGAAGAAGGAGTCAGTCAAGTAATACAGTTAATCATGCATGTTATTGGTGTTTTCTTAAAAAGGCTAGCGGGAAGTAAGATTGAGTTGCCCTAGCTGAGGCCAAGAAGCGCAGCCATGGAAACTAATGCTTAACGGAGCGCTCACTGAACAAAATGAAAACGTGGGGCGCCCATGCTCATCAGATGAGCTGGCACCGGGCAACAGTATGGATCTCAGCCAAGATGGTCGAATACATTACTTTTATTCTTGCAAAAGAAAGGTTGGGGGGGGGGGGGAAGAACGTAGGGGACATGTTGCACAAAACAACTTTTCCTCTAGCACAGTCTGATCAATGACCGAGACGACAGCCCGTAGGGCGCTTTTCTGGGGGCCCCACCATACGCCTACAGAAATTAGTAGCAGGAACCTCGCAACAGATCCTCTCAGAAAATAAGCCAGCTGCTCCTTGGCATAAAAGATTTGCTTTAAGGAACATGTGCTCATAAAAAAGGCGGCATATTTTACACAAATACGGAGGAGACTACCCATCACCGGTAAAGGTTTCTTTAAAAGGGGTCTTCTCAGTGTATAAATAGGTGGCATAGCACTATGACATGCTACCAATGTCTGATCGACAAGGGTACATCTGCAATAGCCCCCGAAAAGGTTTCTTTGCCTTTCGTTGGTTTTGTATGACCTTCTGTGGCGACCACATGGTCAGCCATAGGCATTAATGGGCCTACTGTGCAAAACCTAAAAAGAAATTCCAAGCAGTGTCAGCCAGAGACAAAATGGTAAAGAGGATTCCAAACCTTGTTGCTAATCATGTATCCTACTAATGCCTACCCCGCTGGGTTTTCTTCTCTGAGTTAAGTTTGTCTGGAAAGGTTAACAAACTAAATATGGCTACCCTTAAAAGGTGTGGAAACACAACTTGGTCCCAAAAATGAAGTCTAACCAGGTCTTTTTTCATGTGATACTCCAGAGACCCAAAAATTCAGGTGAAAGGTTCAGTTAAAGAAAGTCAACTGCAATGATGTATTGATAGACACCCAACTTTGAGAAATCTGAACTCCTTAAAGGGGATCTGTCACTTGTCATAAATATGCAATTTTTTCTGACTTTCATAAATACCGCCGTTCTCCTGAATCCGGCGTTGTTTTTCTTTTCATTCTGTGCCTTTCTGTTCATGAAATATGGTCCTCTCTATCCTTTATATAAGTAAGGTCTTTTTATCCCTGTGGGCGTGGTCTTTTACTCTTCTCCAAGGGAGAATACGCCCAAATGGCCAAAAAGACTAAATTTTTATACAGCAAAGAGTGGGCTATATCTCAAGAATGGAGAGGCTCAGGAAGAAAAGAAAAATATCCCCTGATTCAGGAGAACAGCGACATTTATACCAGATACAAAAAAAAATAAAAAAAAAATAAATACGGTATATATTTAGGTGAAGTGACAGATACTAGACAGTTTAGATTTTTATTAAAAGTCAGGTGACTAGCAATATCATTGCTATTGACTTTGTATATCAGTCACCTTTAATAGACTTTAAAGAGTCTAGATTTCTGCTATAAATACGTATTTTTATACCTGTTGGAAATGCCGCCGTTCTCTAAATCCAGTGTTTTTTCCACTTGTTCCTGCTCCACTCCATTCCTGAGATATAGCCTCCTCTGCCCTGTACATAAATCTAGGGGTTTTTGGGGTATTTTTATCCTATAGAGAAAAGAGTTTAAGACCACTCCCACTCACTTGGCTATACAAAAAAAAAAAAAAAACTACTACATTTAGAAGCAAGATATAGCCATATCTCTGCAGTAGAAGGGTGCACCAAGAAAAGAAAAAACGCTGGATTCAGGAGAAAAGCGGCATTTACATCAGTTAAATTATTTATGGTAATTGCTTTTTATATAAAAAGTAAAAGAAATTATATATATAATATTTTTTTTAATATATATATATTTATAATTTTTATTTATTATTTATTTATTATTATTATATTATTTATAATTTATTTATTTATAAAAAAATTTATATATATATATATATATATATTATAATATAAATAAAAAATATAATAAATAAAAATTATATATATTAAAAAAAAAGATAAAATATATATTATATATATATATATATATATATATCTATATATTATAAAATAAGGTTTGATAACCTTAAAGATTGTTAAGTGGCAACTTGCCAATGTCCCAGCCCCTATTGGATATTAAACCTCGGCAGCGTATAAATTGCCGCAGCAGCAGCTTTATTAGCGGAGGTAGTTCTGCTTTTCTTAATATACCCGTTATATACCTGTCAGTCAGAACCTGGCAAAACAAATGCATAAAAATCCAAAATAAAATATGATTACCCCTTTATTATGTTTACCAACCAAAAGGGGAAGTATCATTGCCCAACTTTTTTTTTTTTTTTCAGTTTATTATTTATTTTATTTTTTTTTATTTTAAGAAATACAACTAACTGAGAAATATCTGTATTCTGGATTATTGGATGTTCAGGGGAAAAAAAAAAAAAAAAAAAAAACCTTCAAAATTTAACTCCTTATGGATCATCTCTGCCACACAGACTGTTTGACTTTTACAACTTCTGGATTTAGATTATTGCGGATCATAGGCATTTTATTGCTAGGGCTCTTGGTCCCGGCAGGGTCGCAGCGTACAGCATGGCACCCATGAGGCCGGCGATATGAACTTCTGTAGAAGAACCAACAAAGAACTTCAATAATGAGGCCCAACAACAAACTTGGAGAAGAATGCACGGGTCCTACAGCAGCCCATTAGTATGCTGTGCCAGTCAACAAGAAAGTAGGACAGCATCTGGCAACGACCATTGTGTCTCTACCAGGCAGAAAATAATCTGTAAATTGGCTATGGATGAAACAGTTTAGCTTTGACAAGACGTACGTTTCAATATATTTACCCAATTCAGATATCTTAGAAAATGGCCTCACTCCTACCCTGACCCCTAAATCAATCAACATCCTATGACCACCAGCAGCGGCCTTAAAGGGTTATTACCAAAATCATAAGTTAAGCCTTATGTATAACTTAATAGGAATAACATGCTGAGTGCTGGAGGTCAAGACCACTTGGACATCTGTTAATCTCAAGATCAGGGCTGTGGAACCCTCGAGAACTTGGCTCGGCAGCCCTTGAATGAAGCGTAGGTGTGCATTCTTAGTCTATGAGACTGCTGAGGAAAGCTGGCCACTGCACCCGGCAATGTGGAAGTGATATTGATAGTTAATACAGCGGTGTCCAAGCATGCGCACCTCCACTCCTTGTAAGACTGCGTTACAGAGGACTGTTCTTGAGATCGCCAGGGGTCCCAGAGGTCAACAAGTTATCCCCCATCCCGTTGATAATTTGGGAATAACTATTTAAAGCAAATCCATCAGGAAGATCAACCCTCCTAAACCATCTATAAGAGCATGTAGGGCATAAGAAAACTGACTAATGTGATTGTGATATCTAAGATCCAATGTCTTATTCCAGAGAAATCCACATTTTTCTTAATATGTAAATGACCTGTTGAAGATCTATGGGACAGACATAGATCTTCCTGAGAATCCGCCTACAGATATTTTAGATGAAAGGGGACATTATTAGTGTGAGACATGTAATGACTGACAGTCTGCTCTCCTGATCTACATGTCTCACACTGGAAACTCCCCCTTTCATTTGCAATAATTTCTGGAGGCAGATTCTCAGGGAGATCTATGTCTGGCCCAAAGATCTCAACAGCTCATTTACATATTAAGAAAAATGGATTTCTCTGGACTAGAATATCAAACCACAGATATTAAGGAGTCATTTTATTCTGCTTAATATGACCTATATTATATCCCATATAGACGCCTTACAGGGGGTGGTTGACCCCATTGACAGATTCCCTTTAATAATGCCATTTCTACATCTTCTACCAGTATAGCCCAATACAGCACTACGAAGTAAGCCGCAAGTCCTACGGAGCGAGCGGCGGGGGCCCCCCCCCCCACACACAGGAGCCAGCGGCAGGGCCCCCCCCACACACACACACACACACGAGCCAGCGGCGGGACCCCCTCCCCCCCACACACACACAGGAGCCAGCGGCGGGCCCCCCCCCCCCCCCACACACACGAGCCACCGGCGGGGGCCCCCCCCCACACACACACACACACAGGAGCCAGCGGCGGGGGCCCCCCCCACACACACACACACACACACACACAGGAGCCAGCGGCGGGGGCCCCCACACACACACACACACACACACACACACACACACACACACACACACACACACACACACACACACACAGGAGCCAGCGGCGGGGGCCCCACGCATTCATTTTCATAATATATCCTGTAATAAGAAACGTCAGGTTGGACAGGTGGCGATTTAACAAGCCAGATTCTGGATATTGCAAAACATCGCAAGTTACTATTTGACACAATAAAAAAAAAAATACAAGTTCAAAAACAAAGAAGAAGAACATTTTACAACATACACAAAATTCCCCACTGCTGACCTGAAATATTTTTTTCAAAGCTTCTCTTATTTTTTCTTTTACAGCTAAGCCTGCCCATAAAGGCAGACTAAGCCCAGAACGTCTTTAGTCTAGCGCTCACCTAGAAAACATAGAAAAGTTGCAAAAAAAAAAAAAAAAAAAAAAAAGTAGTGTTTGCCTAAGTAAAAGCTAGATAAAACGCAGAGTATTTTTGTAAAGTTTTTGCTCTATTCCTCATGCACAAGCTTCCGGGGACCTAAGAGGATGCATACAGCTAATGTCAGGTGTCTGACCGCGGAGGTCACAGTCTGCAGTCTGTTTCCAAGGGTAACAAGCAACATTCTAAATCTCGTAAGAAAGATGAAAAACTTTTCAATGGATCGTTCACTGCTTCGTTCATCAATATCCGGGTCTGAGAGCCCCACAGATCGGAGGTTTCCAGATAGTGGTGGATGTGATCTCCTGACCAGCACATAAGCAGATTGCAGAAGATTATTCCACACACAAAGAGTCAACACATTGCAGGCACCAGTACTCAGCACTGCGTCACTCCACTGACCCGGACTATTAATCCGAAAACTCCAAGCGGTTACTCAGGTCTGTACCAAAGGACCTTTATGAAAATGTCTTTTTTTGGGGTTGGCATAAAAGTAAACATATTCAATGAGAGGTAAAAGTATAATTTTGTATTTTTTTGGGGGCATAAAACAGATTTTTCGGGCTAACACAGAACCACCATGTAATATATTTATTATACAAAAAAAAAAAGTTATGAGGCACAACGATTAGGTCACGGACCTTTACTGGTGACACATGGTGGTGGGACGGGATTATAGGGTACAAGTCTGTTGTCAGATTCTCATTAGGTAGACTGTAGAATAGTTTGGCCGTACAGCACCCCAATGCTTGATAACATATCTTACATTCATGGAGAATGATCTAGTAAGAGCAATCAGTAGTAGGTTGGGCGCACCACCCTCCATCCAAGAAAAAAAAAAATATGTTCGATTATCCGAATGAGTGTCAGCAGTGAAAGGGGTGGGGGTTGAGATGCGAGGGGGGGGGGGGGGGGGAGGGAGGAAGGGAGGGGGGGTGGGGGGAGTGGAGGAAAGAAATAAAAAAAAATAAAGTTTCCCCACCTTCTCCATTCTGTCAGTTGGTGAAAACCTGATATCATCCGAGTATAGTCCGATTTTTGATCGCGGACCTATATAGTTTTTAATAGGCGAATGGTACCCAGTTCTTGGAGGCGACTCGTGCATGCTGCGATTTTTTTTTTCCCCCTACACGCCTAATCAGTCAGTGAAAAAGAAAAAAAAAAAAACATCTGCACTGCCCCATTGAATAACATTGGTCCCAGTGTTATTTGCTTTTTTAACAGATCACACTCTGACCGAAAATACAGGATGTGCACGAGTCCTCAGACAGGGTTCACATGACCGTTTATATTAAAAAAAAAATAATGAAAAAATAAAAATAGTGAAATAATAATAAATAAATAATAAAATAATGATGAAATAATAATAATACTAATTAAATAATAATGAAATATATATATATATATATATAAAATATATAATATATAATAAATAATAATAATAATAATAATAATAATAATTCATTCATTTATATAGCGCTATTAATTCCCTAGCACTTTATATATCTATGTATGCCAATGATATTTTAATAAAAATAAATGAATAAAAAAAAACCTAAATAATATTAAATAAAAATGAATAATAAATAATAAATAGCATTCCAGTATTTTTCTGGGAAATCTTCAATGAATGTTGAGATTTTTTTCCAAGCACGGAAAATACTTTTTTTGCTCATCGGCACTGCCCTATTGAATAACATTGGAATAAGTGTTGTCCTTTTATTTCCTACACTCAAATCAAAGATAAAAGCATGTGAACCTGCCCTGTCTAGCAGTGATTTAGGGGAACAATATGTGAACAGTTACACATCATCATAACTAGATATTGCTGGGGCATTGTACACAGACGGTGGGCAGTGTTCTAGAAAGATTAGACATTCCATAGCCAAGGGGCAGCACAGGAGAAGTTTTTTGAAGCTATATATTAGGAGAAGTCGTCACATTTTGGAATGTAGAATAGATAGAGAATCTCATCTGGACCAGAGATCAGAAAGGGTGAGAATAATGAACGCAAGCTTAAAGGGGGTGTCCACTACTGGACAGTGACTCGTGAAATAAAAACAACATGTACGACCCGGAGCAGTGCGGCTCCAGCGATGTTATCTCTGTGTCTTCTGGTATTCATGAAACCCAGATATGTCACAAAGCACTGCAGCCAAACAGCGGAAGCCAAGCCAACAACTTCCTACCCAGACCGTGCGATTACATGATGGAACAAATTTTTGTGGGGGATAAAAAGAAAGTCTAATCTGAGAAGAAAAATCTTTTTTTCTAGAAATGACTCATGGTTTTGATTGTTTTTATTGATGTCTATGATAAGACTCTTCTGACTGCCGGAGTGGCATGGTTTCTTGGTTATCAATACGTGGTACATGGACTTTCGAGGTCCTTAGGTGGTGCGGACACCATCACTTTTACTGTTCTGCAGTCTATGATCACAGCTTTGGGATATTTTGACATACAGACAGGTATTGAGGAGGGGGAATGGTATTTGGCTTGCGGTTTTCATATACGTAAAGAAAGTGTTGGCCGTAAAGTCTCCAATCGACTCCCCCTAGAAAGTGATCTCTCTATTTGGGGAAAACTTGGTGACCATCCCCAAACCAATCAGCTGGACCACCTACCGTAAAGTCTCCAATCGACACCCCTAGAAAGTGATCTGATCTATTTAGGGTAAACTTTGTGACCACTCCCCCAAACCAACCGAGCTACCTACCGTAAAGTCTCCGATCAACTTCCCCTAAACATGAGCACTAAGCTGAGAAAGTGATATCTCTATTTGGGGAAAACCTTGGTGACCAACCCCAAACCAACCAACTGGACCATCTACTGTGATGTCTCCGATAAACTCCCCCTAAACATGAACACAAAGTGATATCTTTATTAGGAGAAAACTTGGTGCCCACCTTCCCCCGACAAACCAACTAGTTGGTCCACCTCAAGTCAGAGCTGAACCAGAATTAGTATATGTCTAGTCTATGATCAATTTTTATGAAAAGGAAGGCCAAGGTCAAAAGAGGGGTCAAGAGATTCCTTCATTCCCCCTTACTTTGGTTGAACCTGCCGATATCAATGGGTTCGGCCAACAGCCTGCGTATAGGGACCCCCTTGACAGTCGATGTCCCAGTTTCAGACGGACAATCTTTTTGTTCTATAAGAGATAAGCTGGCACCAGAGATGTCCAATAGTAGTCCTCTCATACAAAACACAGGAACGAGAAGCAGAGAGAACGTTCAACAAGCATTAGGCTGCCAACTTTCTAAAATGTGGGGGCTTTCTGCACATGACAAAGCGCTACACGAAGGGACAAAAATAATACATATGGGTCTACATTGTGTCAACACCACCAACTGAACGCCAAGCCATTTCTTAGTTTTGCCAATACAAAATAAAAAAAGTGCTCCAATTGATTAGGAAGATAAGAATGGGCGTCTACTGTTGGGTAAAGCCACCGTCACACATAGCGATGTTGCTAGCGAGATCGCTGAAACGTATCAGCGACCTCGCTAGAGATGTCGCTGTGTGTGACATGTAGCAGCGAGCGGGCCCCTGCTGTGAGGTCGCTGATCGTTACAAAACGATCAGGACCTTTTTTTGCTTGTTGGTCTCCCGCTGTGTAACACGCATCAGCGTGTTTGACGGGGGGAGACCAACGAGCACAGACTGTGTAAGCAGCGTACGCTGGTAACCAGGGTAAATATCGGGTAACTAAGCAAAGTGCTTTGCTTGGTTACCTAATATTTACCCTAGTTCCTAGCGTACGCTGCCAGCGCTGTGTCCCTGCACACGTAGCCAGGTTAAATATTGGGTAACTAAGCATAGCGCTTTGCTTAGTAACCAGATGTGTACCCTAGCTACATATACAGGGAGCCAGCGCTGGCAGCCTGTAAGCGGTGTATGCTGGTAACCAGGGTAAATATCGGGTAACTAAGCAAAGCACTTTGCTTGGTAACCAGGGTAAATATCGGGTAACCAATCAAAGCACTTTGCTTAGTTACCCGATATTTATCCTGGTTACCAAGCGCAGCATCGTTACACAAGTCGCTGGTGGCTGGTCGCTGGTGAGATCTGCCTGATTGACAGCTCACCAGCGATCCCTGCCAGGTCGGATCGCTGGTGGGATTGTTAGTGCGTCACTACGTGTGACGGGACCCTAACCCTGGCCTATTTACACCTCTTTTCCAAATCTTGTTAGTTGATAAGTTTTCACATTTGAAAAGCAAATAGACACTTTTTTGGACTTTGGAGGACTAGCAAGGTATTAAGAAACAAGATCTCCAGCGGTCCGCTCCTTCTACCAAGACAAAGCGCAAATCTCAGGACAAGGGTGAGGGGAACAGATTCTCCTTGCTGATGGGCGTCTGGGATTTTGTGCTGAGATCTGTTCTCTCCATACAGTGTTCAACCGTAACAGACGTTCATCAGGTGAAAAATTAACAATGAACAATTGTTTTAGCCGAGATCGTCGTCTGGAACAAAACTTATCTGGGTCTGATTTTTTTTGGCTGATGCATGGAGGATCGTTCTGTCAAAGATCTTTTGTACGGCTGTAACGAGTTCACTTCTTGCAACATTTTGCCCGTTGCGTAAATGTGAGCGGCATCAGCACTATCGACCGATCACCGGATCACCATCAGTTCTGGTTTATTCAATGGTTCAACTACTATCTAATCGATATGGCCACCCTAAGAGGAGTTTTCCACCTTTGAGGACTTTCTATTTTATCTTTTTTTCATATATTCGTGGCTAAAAATATTTTTTGCAATTGGGCGTCATTAAAAAAAATGTCACCGTTTGCCATCTGAAGGCTCTATATTGCAGGCTACAGAATGAGTGAACCAAGAATCCATCAGTGAGCTCATTCTGACTGTCAGGAGAGTGTCCCTTATCTTAAGTGCACGTGTTTAAATATTTGCACCAGATTTTTCTGCTGCAAAAAGCAGAGTTTTGGTAGGAAAATTGCTGCGTAAAATAAGTTCCCCCTCCCCATTCATTTCAAAGGATGAAAAAAGCTAAAAATAAAATAAAATAATGGAGATGCTGCAGATTTGACAAATAAAAGCTTTCAAGGTTCAGATATGCAAGGGATAAATAAGCAGCATGTGCATGAGTTTTAAGAAAGCCATTCACTTTTCTGGCACTGTAAAACGCGGGGGTTTTTTTCTTCCATGGAAACAAAGGCAAAAACGCTACATGTGAACAAGCACTAAAACCTTGCTTAAAAAAAAAAAAAAAAAAGAAAAGAAAGAAAAGGGGGCAATATGGGACTACATTTTTAATGAAACCCAACAGTCAAAAAACATTTTTAGCCCCAAATACATGGATTCAAGTAAAAAAAAAAAAAAGTACTCCTTTAAGGTACACCTCATACTTCATTTTTTATTCTTAGCGCAAAACCAGAGCCCCAGAGTGGCGCGGGGGGGGGCATATCCAGAGCCCCAGAGTGGCGCGGGGGGGGGGGGGGGGGCGGCATAACCAGAGCCCCAGAGTGGCGCAGGGGGGGGGCCACATAACCAGAGCCCCAGAGTGGCGCGAGGGGGGGGGCATAACCAGAGCCCCAGAGTGGCGCGAGGGGGGGGGGAGGGGAATAACCAGAGCCCCAGAGTGGCGCGAGGGGGGGGGGGCATAACCAGAGCCCCAGAGTGGCGCGAGGGGGGGGGGGGCATAACCAGAGCCCCAGAGTGGCGCGAGGGGGGGGGGCATAACCAGAGCCCCAGAGTGGCGCGAGGGGGCATAACCAGAGCCCCAGAGTGGCGCGAGGGGGGGGGGGCATAACCAGAGCCCCAGAGTGGCGCGAGGGGGGGGGGCATAACCAGAGCCCCAGAGTGGCGCGAGGGGGGGGGGGGGGCATAACCAGAGCCCCAGAGTGGCGCCGGGGGCAGGGGGGGCCCTAAACCAGAGCCCCATCAGATATGGGAAGGATTTCCTACAGAGCACTGATCAGACCTGCTTTTTCCAGGTTTATAAATGACCATTCCAGCCTTGTCTCCCTATGCAAACCATGAGTGATAAGGTTAATGTATGCGGTCATTTAAGTAAACAGACAAATACAAGATAAGAAACTCTGGGAAAAGAAAAAAGCAGCAGCCTCAGAGTCACAAGGAGTATCTGCTCTGTGATTTATCAGTGCCTTAATAAGCTTATTATGAAAATCACTAATGGCTGCACAAACAGTGACAGGAAATGCCACGGGAGCAAACGACAGAGCCAAAAATCAGCAGACGAATCAATGGTCTAATTGTTTAATCTCGGCCAATTTAGAAGTAGAAACAATGACTTTAAAGAGTTAATCAAATAGGAAATGACCGAAAAGTATAATTTCGAATTACACAGTTAGACTCGTGGAAAGTATCCCTAAGGAAGGATGAGGGCATGACGAATAAAACCTCGAGCGACTGGGAAGGATGGTGGTACCCATCAAGAATGGATCAGACAGACGATGGAATGAAAGATGCAGGCCAAAAAGATTAGGAAAAGGAAACAGGAAAGAAACAAGGGGGTGGGGGAAAAAAAAAATAGAAACAAGGGGGTGGGGGGAAAAAAAATAAAAACAAGGGGGTGGGGGGAAAAAAAAATAGAAACAAGGGGGTGGGGGAAAAATAGAAACAAGGGGGTGGGGGGAAAAATAGAAACAAGGAGGGGTGAAACAAGGGGGGGGGGCAAAAAAAACAAACAAGGGAAATAAAAAAAGAATTGTGTATATACCGTATTTTATTCTTCTTACTATTGTTGATCTGGCCCTAACCTTTGCTCAAAGACTATGAGGAATCATTTCAATATGAGATGGAAATATAAGAATGAGTAGACGTTTCTTCCGCCAAAGGACCACCTGCCAGCCTTCCCCATGCCACTAGACGGGGTGTCTGGCCAAGGGATCATACTTTTACAAAAACTATTATACAGAACATTAATATATATTGCCAATGGAAAACAAAAAGGATGATAAAACAAGGAGGGATGGAGAAATATCACAATGGGTCCAGACACTTTAAGACTGATTAAGCAGAGTAGGTGGATGTCAGGAGAAGAAATGCGGAGGAGGAGAAGAAGAATAAAGCTGAGTGGGCACGGCAAGATCAGAATGGTGGAGGGGGGTCAGGGAAAGTGAGAAGAGACCAAGAGGGTAAAGAATAATGAGGAACCCAAAGAAGAGACACAGTCAGAGGAGGAGGGCGCAGAGAAAGGGAAAGTGTGAGCGGAGAGAGTATAGACAAGAGGGGGCCAGAAAGGGTGAGACGAGAGGGGGAGCCATGGGGGCGCATACTGATAGATGCAGACAGTGCTGGTGGAAAGGGGGGTGGAATGAAGATAAGGGGGGCCCAGTGGCAACTTCAAAAAGGTCAGAGGGCACAGAGACAGAGGAGTTGGCTACTGACAACAAGATAGCTAAAGTTAGCAACAGTGTAACCTGGAGGAATGGTGGGGGGTGGAAAGGGACAAGAAGTGGACGGATGGATGAGACTGATACAGAGAGGATACAGAGAGGATACAGAGAGGATACAGAGAGGATACAGAGAGGATACAGAGAGGATACAGAGAGGATACAGAGAGGATACAGAGAGGATACAGAGAGGATACAGAGAGGATACAGAGAGGATACAGAGAGGATACAGAGAGGATACAGAGAGCATACAGAGAGCATACAGAGAGCATACAGAGAGCATACAGAGAGCATACAGAGAGCATACAGAGAGCATACAGAGAGCATACAGAGAGCATACAGAGAGCATACAGAGATCTGATCAAGTGGATGGAGGGGTCCCCGAGCTGCCCACAGACTCATTGATGTGACCAACTATAAACCAATCATGGTCACCCAATGGTGGGAGGGATGGAAAGGGACAAAAAGTGGACGGATGGATGAGACTGATACAGAGAGGACGGAGTGATCTGATCAAGTGGATGGAGGGGTCCCCGAGCTGCCCACAGACCCACCGATGTGATCAACTACAAACCAATCATGGTCACCCAATGGTGGAAACTTCTTCCAAATTCAGCTAAAAGGATCGAGAACCTGCAAAATCTATTGGGATCCTCGTCTGGAGGGGGGAAAAGTGTGACAAAGTTGGCACAAGAGACAAGGACGGCAGAGGATAGCAGCTGGGTAGCGGGGAAAATGGGGGTACGGTGATAAAAAAAAATGCCAAGGGAGGGGGGAACCTGAGAGCAAAAACTCTGCAAAAGAAAAATGGGGTCAGAGAGGAGGCAGAGACACAGAAGATAGACAGGCGGGCAGACAAGTATGGAGCAGCTGAGAGAGAACAAATAGGGGAGCGATGGGGAGAAGAGAGCGGCAGGAGGTAGCAGACAGATTTGTGGGGGCAGTTTGGGAAGCGTCTGCCCCCCTCCCCCTTCTGCCTTATCCCAATTGTTATCACACAAGAAAAGTCCCTTCTCTCCCTGACTGGCTCAGCCCTCCTCCCCCTCGCCTACCCTCTGCCCTGAGGGAGAAGAGAGAGGAGGGAGAGGGAACCAGAGAGAGGGGGATGGGTGGGAAAATTCGGAAAATGGGAATGAAGAGGAAAAAAAAAAAAGTTACTACCAACTGAGGAGCTGCCTCATGTACAGAGCACAAAGGATCACACATCCCAGCTGCATCCAAGCCAGAGTAAAGTCCAAAAATACAGGAACGGGATTATCCCCCGCTCCTCACCCCCAAACGTCTACACTATATCAGTGGACTGCGGAGATTTATCCCAAAACCGGCCCATGATCCGCGACTATAGTCCTACAACGATGTAGCAGAGCCAAGTGTGCGCTTGGGGCAAGTGGAATATGGCTACAAAATCTCAACTGTGAAACAATGGAGCTTTAGTTCGAAGAGTGCGGGGATTTATCCCCAAATCGTCCCATTCCCCAATAAGGGATCCACTGCTCTAGTGTACAAAGATGTAGCAGCGCCGAGTGTGCGTTACAAGATTTTAACCACGAAACAATGGCGCTTTAGATCGAAGAGTGCGGAAATGTATCCCCAAATTGTCCCATTCTCTAATAAGGGATTTACTGCTCTAGTGTACAACGATGTAGCAGAGCCAAGTGTGCGCTTGGATTTGACTTGGGCCAAGTGGAATATGGCTACAAAATCTCAACCGTGAAACAATGGAGCTTCAGTTTGAAGAGTGCGGAAATTTATCCCCAAATCGTCCCATTCCCCAATAAGGGATCCACTGCTCTAGTGTACAAAGATGTAGCAGAGCAGAGTGTGCGTTACAAGATTTCAACCACGAAACAATGGCGCTTCAGCTCTAAATACCCCGAATTCCTCTACACTGGTCCACAAGGGTTAGACGTGGCCAAAACTATGGCCCTGGTTGCAAGGAAGGGGGTGGGGGAGATAGAAGGAGGGGGGGGGGAGGGTCTCTGACCTCAGACCACAAGTCCAAATCGATTATTATGACCAGTGTGTCTATGGGCACCACAACTCTTTTGGGTACCAAATCCAAATACCAAGTCTGCGCTGTATTGTATCCACATCAAGAGTCCAATATACAAAGCAAAAGAGTAACAATATAAATGCAGTGTAAATACAAGGAATGGATCAGCAAACGAGAAGTTACAAAGTGCAACACTGAAGGGTTAAAACAGAAAACACGAAAAAGAAACATTACAAATAGTATCTATATTACACATTATATGTTTATTAGCATATATGTGTGTGTGAGAATATATATATTACACACACACACACACACACAATAACAAACATATATATATAAAAAATAGACATAGTATATAAATATATATAATAAACACATATATTATACATAAAAAGTATAAGTAGGAAACCTGGATTTCTGCGGCCAAGAAGCCAGGATGGCTCAAGCCCACTATGGCGGAACTATGAATGCCAGCCATCAGGGTTGTGCTGGGAGTTGTAGTGCGCCAGACACCGTCTACGCCATACAGTCCCTATTGGCCACCTGCTGACAGAATGATGGCCCCATATACCATGGCGGGGAGGATAATGGGGGTCTGATGGGACGCAGGCTCCCAGCCCTGACAGGGATATATATACACAGCCCCCTATATACAGCTCTTAATGACTTCCTGGCCACGGCTCCTGCACAGTGTCTGCCCTGTCATGTGTGGGAACCCTGTGATGATGGAGGTGCCCATAGAGCACAACGGGCACAGACAAGTGGGAAACTTTTCTTTGCAATTTTTCATTTTTAAATATTGACAAAAACTTTTGAAAAGAATCACAAACATATAAACAAAAAAGCTGCAAAGTGTCACGTGACACCACACACACACACACACACACACACACACACACACACACACACACACACACACACACACACGTCCATGCGCTGACACGGCGGCAGGCACCATCAGGCTGCGCGCTCCGCGGCCGCCCCCCGGCAGACGACAGGTTAATCCTCACCGCAGACTCCTCCGCCTCGGCTGAGCAGCAGCACCGCGGTGACCCAGCAGAATCCGTATATCCCCGGGCGGCCCATACTGCAGTCCTCCCCCGGGGAGCCCTCCACACCCGGAGCTCTACTCGCGTCCAGTGACTGAGCCACACTAACGTGTGGGAGTACTGGAATCAGCCGAGCGGAGACAGAGCCACGCCCTCGACCAATCAGAGAGCGCTGAGGGAAGAAATTTACCCAATCACCGTGTAGAAAACTAATTAAACCACGCCCTCTTAACTTTTTCCCTCCTTTGTTTTGAACCCAGTCTGGGAGGGGCGGAGTTACAAATCACGGCTAAGCCACACCCCCCACCTCTTAGACTCGATTGTCCAATGAAAACGTAGATGCTACTTTGGAATGTGGCAGAGAATGGGAGGGGATAGCGTCTCCTAGCAACGATGGAGGAGGGCGCTGAGATTCCAGCACAGCACCACGTGGGGTGTCCAGTCTGCGCTGTGTGTGGAGCGGTCTGGGCGCTATTGTCCGCTGTTAGCAGCCGTGTGCTCGGGCATTCGCCTCTCCCGCCATGGCTAATGGCTTTGTGGGGCCGAATCATGGGCTTCAGGACCTGATTCAGTGGCACAGGCAGTGAGGAGCTGCACATTCAGTGCCAGTGTGGGTTACAGATTAATTTCTTCCAGATTCCTGTGTACTATTGATCTGGAATGGATCCAGTATCATAACCACAGCTTAAGCTGCAGGGACAGTACTATGCAGCACAGAGGGTTTAAGCCTTCCCTTACAATGGCTTTTTTTTAAAGTCATAACTTTTTCTGTTTTTTTATTTATTTTTTTTCCCCAGAATTAGTCGTGTGTCGCATTCGCCCCATTTCTGGGTTCCTAATTCACTGTGATGTAAGAGAAATACCGCTGGGATCTGCCACCGGAAAGGCCCCTTCCCACCAGGGATCTGATCGGCTGCAGCGGTCAGGTGGCAGGGACCCCAGATCACTTTTTTTCCCCCCTCTTTTATAATCTTTATCATCTGTAAACTTTAAAAAAAGCAAGGGCCTGGTACCCCTCCTGATTAACCCCTTAGCTGCTGATGTCAGCAGTGACTGTGGCTTCTAAAGGGTTAACAGCCGTCGTTAGAGGGTGACAGCATCTGCAGGCAATGACGGCAGGGACAATGGCTGTGTAGTCCCTGTGACGTATTATTACGCCACTTCATAGTAGTAGGTTAGTGATGATATGAAGGACCAGGAAGGGGTTAAACCTTGTAGTTTTGCAAATCTTCATATACTCTGTTTTATAAAGGGCAGGTCAGGTGTACAGGGAAGGTTGATGGCCGGTGATCGGAGGGGGGTCCAAAGCTTGGCACGACGGGGAACGTTTACCCCTTAGAATTGTCCACAGTGCACTTGTGATGCCCTGGTAAAACCAGGTAGACACAGAAAGAGTTAATCCTCCTTGGCAGCTACACAATCCCCACACAGATGTACAGCAGCCAATCAGGCCCTACTCACCCCCTCCCAAGGAAAAGGGAGGGGGCGAGAGGAGTTAAGGAAGTGACAGAGCAGAATTTAGTTCAGTTGTGCTGTAGTCAGTGGAAAGCTGACAGGTGAGGCTTGCAGCTCCCCGGAGAAAGTGGTAGCCGGGGTTGGAGCCCTGGACTACCGGACTAGGTGGCTGTGAGGGCCACAGGCGACGGAGATCTGGCAGCGGGGAACCTGAGGCGCCCAGGGACAGGGTTGTAGCCCGCTGGTGCCGGGAGAGGGACCCAATTCGGAGGCCGTTCAAATGGACTAGTCCAGACAAGAGAGAGACAGATGGAGAGTGTGGAAGGAAGGGCCACTGGCTGTATATCTGGGTGTGGGACCCGAAGACACCCGCCAACGGTGACCGGCCATTTGGCAAGTTGGTTTACAAAGGACTCTGTGTTTACTGACCACACACATCAGCCTAGCTTCATCCAACACCAAGACAACTGAACTGTGAGTTTCCTGCTCCCTGCAATCCCTGCCACCACCACGACTCCCAATTGGGCCCCGGGACTACAACTCCCTTACCCGTGGAGGGGATTCCACCTTGCTGCCCCACACCACCAGTCCCGGGCACAGTCCCCAGAGGCAGCGGCGGTGCCACCATCTCATCACCGCAACCCACGGGTGGCGTCACAGACAATCCCCCTTTACATATTCCCCTTTTGTTGTGGAGCCTAGGATCACAGACCGGGTCACGCCACCGTGATACCTCTAGAAGCGACCCCATTGGCCCGGTTCTGAGTACCCCCTATCCCTGGGCGACACACACTCTACCGCCGCCCCATTCATTTTTGCAAATTTTCCGCCAGGCCCATAGAGAATGAATGCTTTTGCTGGTTCGTTGTGTCCTTCTGCCGATCAGTGCCGGATCCCGTTTCACAGACGTGACCAGATGTTTTTCAAAACCTGAAGTGGAAAAATAAATGTCCAAGAGACTGAAGAAGTGACCAGCAGAGTGGCTACAATAGGAGAGGAAGAGTCTTTCAAGCGTTTTATGAGAAAATGTTCACTTTTTAATTTATTTTTTTTGAGCGGACCCTTTCCGGAAAGCTCCTCACAAATCTCTGTGTGCACACAGCTGTAAATCCCTCCAGGCCGCACCTAACCCTTCAGCGGAGGGGAGATAAGCAAATGGATTGATGAGATGGATGGATTTTCAGAACCCTGGTCCAGTGGCCACCAATTGACTGTGGTGCCAGATGACCCCCCTCTTACCTGGGAACGCCACAACAATGACTCTGCCCACGGCCCCCCCACAACTCATAAGAATGTCCCAGTGGATAAGAGGGTGATCCGTAGGGCTCTGATCTGTGTACAATGGCAGAGAGTGGCACAACAATGATGCTGCCTATGGCCCATAAATCATAAGGTCCCAGAAGGTAGGCGGGTGATCAGCAGAGTTGTAATTAAAACACGATGGTAGAGAGTGGCACAACAATGATGCTGCCTATGGCCCACAAATCATAAGGTCCCAGAAGATAGGAGGGTGATCCGCAGAGTTGTAATTAGAACACAATGGTAGCGAGCAGCACATCACTACAATGACACTGCCCTGTACCCACAAATCATGATGAGGTCCCAGCAGGTAGGAGGGTGATCCGCAGAGCTGTGATCTGTGCACAATGACAGCGAGCGGCACACCACAACAATGACTCTGTTCATGGCCCACAAATCATTAGAAGGTCCCAGCAGGTAGGAAGGTGATCCACAGCGCTCTGATCTGTGCACAATGGCAGCGAGCGGCACGTCACAACAATGACTCTGCCCACAGCCCCGCACAAACCATAAGAAGGTTCCAGCGGATAGCAGGGTGATCTCCAGAGCTCTGATCTGTGCACAATAGCAGAGAGCGGCACAACCTCGATGCTGCCCTGTGCTCACTAATCATAAGGTCCCAGAAGGTAGGATGGTGATCTGCAGAGTTATAATTAGGACACAATGGTGGCGTGCGGCACATCACTACAGTGATGCTGCCCTGTGCCCACAAATCATAAGAAGGTAGCTCTGATCTGTGAACAATGGCAGCAAGCAGCACACCACAAACAATGACTCTGCCAATGGCCCACACATCATAAGAAGGTCCCAGCAGATAGGAGGGTGATCCACAGCGCTCTGATCTGTGTACAACGGCAGCAAGCGACACACCACCACAATGACTATGCCCACAGCCCACATTCATGATGAAGTCCCAGCAGGTAGGAGGGTGATCCACAGAGCTCTGATCTGTGTACAATGGCAGCAAGCGGCACGCCACCACAATGACTCTGCCCACAGCCCACAATCATGATGGGTCCCAGCAGGTAGGTGGGTGATCTACAAAGCTGTGATCTGAGCACAATGGCAGTGAGCGGCACATCCCAACAATGATGCTGCCCACAGCCCATAAATCATAACAAGGTCCCAGCAGATAGGAGGGCGAGCTGCAGAGCTGTGATCTGGGCAAAATGGCAGCAAGTTGCACAACAATGACGCTGCCCTGTACCCACAAATGCTGAGAAGGTCCCAGCAGGTAGGAGGACGGTTGGCACAGCTCTGATCTGTGCACAATGGCAGCAAGCGGCACATCACTACATTGACGCTGCCCTCTGCCCACAAATTGTGATAATGTCCCAGCAGGTAGGAAGGTCATTGGCAGAGCTCTGATCTGTGAACAATGGCAGCAAGCAGCACACCACAACAATGACGCTGCCCTGTACCCACAAATCATAAGAAGGTCCCAGCAGATAGGCGGGCGATTGGCAGAGCTGTGGTCTGTGCACAATAGCAGCGAGCAGTACACCACAACAATGACGCTGCCCTGTACCCACAAATACTGAGAAGGTCCCAGCGGGTAGGAGGGCGATTGGCAGAGCTCTGATCTATGCTGTAACGTCCTGGAGGTGGATTCACGGGACCGTGCACCGGACTCCCCCAGAGAGGCAACCCCTATACAGGGACTGTCTGGTCACCCCACCAGAGGGCCTAAATGCACGGCAGCCGGAACACAGGGAGTACGGGGTACGGGTCCTTCAGAGGTCGGCACGGGAGATGACTAATAGTCCAACGGGAACCGGAGGCAGGACAGATGACGGGAACCGGGTACAGGTGCTGAGTAGTCACAGCCAACGGGGTCCGGATCCAGCGGGACGTGCAGGCTGGAGCTTCCAGGTAAAGTCCAGGTGACGGGTTCAGACTGACGGGAGATGGCAGGATCCTCAGCCAACAGTCACCGGGACATCTCCTGGGTAATCGGCATTCCTGGACCAGGTCAGGACGGCAGAGGGGCTCTGTGGAAGAGACAGGGTTAATCTGGGTACAAGACACAGAGGGACCTGAACACCTAGCTATGGGAACACGTTGATCAGGCACCGCCCACATGGAAAGGAAGTCCTAATATACCCTTTACCTGTAATTGACCATATCCTGTTTCTGGGACGCTGGCCCTTTAAGAAGAGGTGAGTGAACGCGCGCGCGCCCTAATGCGCATGCGCGATGCTCGTGTGCCGGAGACCAGAGCAGGAAGCGGTGCAGGAGATGCAGGGGGACCAGACAGAGTGTCCTGGGTCGCAGGGGGACGCCGAGACCGGCGGGCAGGAGGCACGGAGGACGCAGAGGAGGGAGAGTGAGGGGGGCAGCCGCGGGCAGAAGGACCGGGAACTGGAGCGGTGAGTGACAGACAGCACCGGGACCCAGGGAGCGCGACAGTACCCCCTCCCTCACGCCCCCCTCCCCGCAACCAGGACAAGAAGTCGCGTATAAGAGGAGTGCCAATGTTTTGCCGGGGTTCCCAGGACCGGTCCTCGGGGCCGTTGGCCTCCCAATCAACAAGGAAGAACTGCTTACCCCGCACAGTCTTCATGGCCACTATATCTTTACCGCGTACACATCACCGTCAGCAATAGGAGGAGGAGGAGTACCGGCATCAGAGGAGAAGGGACCAAGGACGACTGGCTTGCGCAAGGAGACGTGGAAGGGGTTCGAGATCCGCATCGTGGCTGGGAGCTGCAGTTTGTAGGAGACCTCGTTGATCCTTTTGATGACCTTGAAAGGACCGATGTACCGCTGACCCAACTTGTAAGATGGAATCTTCAACCGGATGTATTTGGAGGAAAGCCATACCAAATCCCCAGGAGAGAAGTGAGGAGGGTCAAGGCGTCTCTTGTCCGCATGTTTCTTCATCTGGGCGGAAGCACGTTCAAGGGAGGTTTTGACAGAACTCCATATATTAGAGAAGTCCCTGGACAGGGGGAACATCAGAAGTCGAGGATACCGGTAATGGAACGGCAGGCTGAAGACCATACACAACATAGAAGGGGGAGCTGGAGGAGGATTCACTGACGTGATGACTATAGGAGAATTCAGCCCAAGGGGGAAGCGTGGAACAGTCGTCATGATGGACGTTGACGTAGTGTCGAAGGAAGGAAGTCAGGACCTGGTTGACACGTTCCACTTGGCCATTCGACTGGGGATGGTAGGTCGAGGAAAAGTCCAGAGATACTCCCAGATGTTCACAGAGCTCCCTCCAGAAGCGCGAGGTGAACTGAGTTCCCCTGTCGGACACTATATGCAAAGGAAAGCCGTGCAGCCGGAAGATATGCTGAATGAAGGCATCAGCGAGCTCCTGGGCAGAGGGCAGTCCGACCATGGGGACGAAATGAGCCATCTTCGAGAAACGATCCACCACGACCCAGATGACCGTATGTCCGGAGGACAAAGGCAAGTCCGTGATAAAAAACTGAGGGAATCGGCAGAGGCAGGAGATGGCCATAGGGCAAGTGCTTGGGCGTCTTGTTCCGGGCACAGTATGGACAAGCGGAGACAAAAGAGATGACATCCTTACGGAGAGACGGCCACCAATAGTTACGGACAATAGCGCTCCACGTTTTCTTCTGCCCGGCATGTCCAGCCACTTTCGAAGAATGCCCCAACTGAAGGACTTTTAGTCTGTCGTTCTCCGTGACGAAAGTCTTCCCAGGGGGTAACTGTGCAAGAGTGACGGGAGCCACCGGGATGACCTTACTAGGACAGATGATGGACTGGTTCGTCTCTTCCTCTTGCTCTACCGGAACAAAGCACTGGGACAAGGCATCAGCCCGCACGTTCTTGTCCGCGGGCCAGAAATGCAGTTGGAAGTCAAACCAGGCAAAGAACAGGGACCAACGGGCTTGTCGTGGGTTGAGTCTTCGAGTGGATCGCAGGTACTCCAGGTTTTTATGGTCAGTGTAGATAATAACCGGGTATACCACACCCTCCAACAGGTACCGCCATTCCTCCAGAGCCAACTTGACAGCTAGGAGCTCCCGATCACCAATGGTTTAGTTGCGTTCCGGTGCCGAGAATATTTTGGAGTAGAAGCCGCAGGTGACCATCTTCCCGGTGGACGACTTCTGCATGAGCACGTCCCCGGCTCCTGAGGAGGAAGCATCCACCTCCAAGGTGAATTGTCCGTTCAACTCCGGTCTGTGGAGAATGGGAGAGGAGGCAAATGCCCGTTTCAGGGAACAGAAAGCGGCGTCGGCCTCAGGTAACCAGTTTTTCGGATTGGTCCCCTTCTTGGTCAAGGCGGAGAGAGGCGCCATCAGAGCAGAGAAATGGAGAATGAACTGGCGATAATAATTGGCGAAGCCTAGGAAGCGTTGGATGGCTTTCAGTCCGGAGGGAGGAGACCACTTGAGGATAGAAGACACTTTCTCGAGATCCATCTGCAGGCCCGTGTCGGTAATCACGTAGCCAAGAAAGGGAAGGGACGACCGTTCAAAGACACACTTTTCGTACTTGGCGTACAGACGGTTCTCCCTGAGCCTTTGTAGAACGAGTCGTACGTTTTTTCTGTGGGTCAGCAAGTCCGGGGAATAAACCAGGATATCGTCCAGATATACGACCACACAGACATAGAGAAGATCCCTGAAAACATCGTTCACCAGTTCCTGGAAGACATCCGGGGCGTTACAGAGACCAAAGGGCATCACACAGTATTCATAGTGCCCGTCACGGGTGTTGAATGCCGTCTTCCATTCGTCTCCCGAGCAAATACGAACCAGGTTGTAAGCTCCGCGAAGGTCTAGCTTGGTGAAGATACGGGCCCCCCTGAGCCAGTCGAATAGCTCCAGGATCAGAGGTAGAGGATATTTATGCTTTACGGTGATCTGGTTCAAGCCCCGGTAGTCGATGCAAGGGCGTAAGTCACCTTCTTTCTTCTTGACGAAGAAAAACCCTACTCCCGCAGGAGACGAGGATCTCCTGATGAACCCCCTTGCCAGGTTGTCTGCAATGTAGTCCGACATGGCCTGAGTCTCGGCAGGGGACAAGGGATAGATCTGTCCGCGAGGAGGGGTAGTGCCTGGCAGCAAGTCAATGGCACAGTCGTAGGGTCAATGTGGCGGTAACACCTCTGCCTCCTTCTTGTCGAAAACGTTCGCAAACGACCAATATGCGGAAGGCAGACCCGGTAGGGACTCCGGTGCTGGAGACTGATGGACGGGCCTTACGGACTGCAGACAGTTCTTGTGACAAGACGGGCCCCAACGGGTAATTTCTCCAGAACGCCAACTGACGACGGGTTCATGAACTCGTAACCAGGGTAGGCCTAGCAGGAGTGAGTGAGCCAGTTTCGGGAGGACATATAGAGCAATCTTTTCGGTATGCAGAGCGCTAATACGGAGTTCCACGGGTTTGGTAATAAACAACACGGGTTCGGATAGGGGTTTCCCATCCACGGAAGCGATCACAAGGGGTTTTGAAAGCGGGATGACAGGTACCCGGTGTTTGTCCACCGTAGCATGCTGGATGAAATTGCCCACTGCCCCTGAATCAAGGTACGTCTCTGCCGTGAACCGGGTCTCCTCCGCTGTCACTTGGACGGTCAGCGTAACCGGGTCCGAGAGGGTTCCGGTACCTAGGGTGGCCTCTCCCACCAACCCTAGGCTTTAGAGTTTCCCGGCTTCTTGGGGCAGGAACGAAGCAGGTGTGTACCACTTCCACAGTAGAAGCACAGACCCTTGGCGAGCCACTCTGCTCGGCGTTGCTCAGCTTGTCCTAGACTATCTATTTTCATAGGTTTGGGAGTAGAGTTGCCGGGTGGCACCGATTGAGGTGCGGTGGACCTCTGCAACGTGGAGGCATGACGTGTCGGTCGTCTCTCCTGGGATACCTCCTTGGACCATTCCTGAAAACGGAGATCAATCCGGGTTGCTAGAGAGACCAGACCATCCAAGGTAGGAGGAACATCACGACCGGCCAACTCGTCCTTGATGTAACCGGAGAGGCCCTCCCAGAAGGCTGCTGTCAATGCCTCATTGTTCCACCCTAACTCAGAGGCAAGCGTGCGGAACCAGATGGCATACTGGCCAACTGTTAGGGTTCCTTGGCGTAGCCGAAGGAGGGAAGAGGCGGCCGTGGTGGTGCGTCCCGGTTCATCAAAGGTGTTACGGAAAGCCTCAAGGAATTCCCGGATGTCTGTAGTCACCGGATCTTCCTTCTCCCATAAGGGATTTATCCAGGCCAATGCTTCACCCTCCAGATGGGACATCAGAAAGGCCACCTTTGCTTGATCAGATGCAAAGAGGTGCGGAAGCATTTTGAAGTGCAGGGAGCATTGATTTAAAAAACCTCTACAGGTCTTGGGATCCCCGATGTACCGGAGCGGAGAAGCTAGGCGGAGTCTCGAGGTTGAAGAAGAAGCCACTACGGAAGCTGCTGTCGTATTCTGATCTGACAGGAATGTGGCTGTTGCTTGGAGATTATTCAGGCGGGTGTGCACTGACGACATAAAGGCCAGCATGTGAGATTGGGTCTCGCGTTGTCGTACCAGTTCTTGTTGTAATCCGGACAGCTGGGACACTTGTGCTCCGGCGGAATCCATGACCTGATCAAACTGTAACGTCCTGGAGGTGGATTCACGGGACCGTGCACCGGACTCCCCCAGAGAGGCAACCAAGAGCTAACCCCTATACAGGGACTGTCTGGTCACCCCACCAGAGGGCCTAAATGCACGGCAGCCGGAACACAGGGAGTACGGGGTACGAATCCTTCAGAGATCGGCACGGGAGATGACTAATAGTCCAACGGGAACCGGAGGCAGAACAGATGACGGGAACCAGGTACAGGTGCCGAGTAGTCACAGGCGATGGGGTCTGGATCCAGCGGGACGTGCAGGCTGGAGCTTCCAGGTAAAGTCCAGGTGACGGGTTCAGGCTGACAGGAGATGGCAGGATCCTCAGCAAACAGTCACCGGGACACCTCCTGGGTAATCGGCACCTGGGACCAGGTCAGGATGGCAGACGGGCTCTGTGGAAGAGACAGGGTTAATCTGGGTACAAGACACAGAGGGATCTGAACACCTAGCTATGGGAACACTTTGATCAGGCACCGCCCACATGGAAAGGAAGTCCTAATATACCCTGTACCTCTAATTGACCATATCCTGTTTCCGGGACGCTGGCCCTTGAAGAAGAGGTGAGTGAACGCGCGCGCCCTAATGCGCATGCGCGATGCTCGTGTGCTGGAGACCAGAGCAGGAAGAGGTGCAGGAGATGCAGGGGGACCAGACAGAGTGTCCTGGGTCGCAGGGGGACACCGGGACTGGTGGGCAGGAGGCACAGAGGACGCAGAGGAGGGACAGTGAGGGGGGCAGCCGCGGGCAGAAGGACCAGGAACCAGAGCGGTGAGTGACAGACGGAGCCGGGACCCGGGGAGCGCGACATATGCACAATGTCAGCGAGCGGCACATCGCTACAATGACACTGCCCTCTGCCCACAAATTGTGATAATGTCCCAGTAGGTAGGAGGGCGATCCATAAAGCTCTGATCTGGTGGCCACGGGCTACTGACATAGCTGCTGGACCAGGGTCCTGCTAATCTACTCGCTCCTCATCTCTCGTGAGAAGTATTAGGTTAAATGGCCATTTTCTGCCTCTGGACGTAGAATATTTCCGTTCACTGACAGCGAGCGGTGATTTTGAAGTAAAGTCCAGGGTCCATTTCTTTTCCCCAAAGCAGCACTAGCCCAGATCCCCCACCCATCTGACGGTAATGGCATATCTACTGAGATGATGCGGTGCCCACTGGTATCAGACGTTTTCTGGTAATTATTCAATGCTATAGATTTGCTTTGTGAATCTTTGGTCCCATCCTCAGGTAGCAGTTCTCCACCCGTCCTCCTCCATTGTGTCTTTTGTCTCCTACACATGTTGCGAAGTTTTCTTCCACTCTCTGACAGAAAAAAACCCAATAATGGTGGCATTATTCTCCAGCGAGACCTTGACCTATTCTCCGTTCATTAGTTTCGGGCCTTTCCCTCCCGGCTTCACACGTCCCTGTCTGTTGTACCTGCTCTGTGCTGTATGTTCTGCTCTCACATGTGTCCCTGCTTTTCATTATCGTGGCCTCTCTGTCCTTTTCCCTCCTTTTATACGCTGTTATCCTTGTTGTTCTCATTTCTCCAGTGTGGCTGCACCGCGGCCTCCATATTCGTTCCTTCTCCACTGCACTTTGCTATCTTTCTACAGTGCGGTAACGACATCTTCACAGTACCCTGTGTTACGCTCGTGGGTGTGGACGCACTGTGCCAGAGCACCGGCTCGACCTGCAGTGGTGTAACTGACTGCCTCGTCTTCACTAGAACCTCAGATGATGAGAGTAGGCTTGTGCTGGAAGGTAGCTGCCAAGTGCTACTCAGGGAAACACGGTACTGCGACAGCTGGCCCCAGGGGTAGAGGATACAGTGACTGGCTCAGGTGCAGACAGGACAGCTGGTTCAGGCTGGTGCAGAGGGTTCGGCAGGTGCAGCAGGTACTGACAGCTACAGCAGGCTACAGGTAGGCACTAGAACACAGGTACAGGGAACAGGAAAAGGATCTGACAACTAGCAGCATGTCTCTAGCAGTAAGACCAAGTTGCTCAGGCACCTCCCATAAAAGGAGGATGCTTTAAGTACCTATGGCTGAGAGGCACTTTCGGGTTACTGCACGTAGCCCTTTCAGAGCAGAGAGGAGCTCTCGCCCTATGCGCGCTCCCAGGAGACTTACCAGTGCATCTCAATAAATTAGAATATCAGAAAAAAGTTAATTTCTTTTACTTATTCAATACAAAAAGGGAAACACATACATTATATAGAGTCATTACACACAGAGTGATCCATATCAAGTGTTTATTTCTTTCAATGTTGATGATTATGGCTTACAGCCAATGCAAACATAAAAGCCATTATCCCAGAAAATTTTAATAATTACCACAAAACACCTGCAAAGGCTTCCTAAGCATTTAAAATGGTCCCTTAGTCTGGTTCAGTAGGCTACACAATCATGGGAAAGACTGCTGACTTGACAGATGTCCAGAAAACAGTCATTGACACACTCCACAAGGAGGGTAAGCAACAAAAGGTCATTGCTAAAGAAGCTGGCTGGTCACAGAGTGCTGTATCAAAGTATGTTAATGGAAAATTGAGTAGAAAGAAAAAGTGTGGTAGAAAAAGGTACACAAGCAACCGGGATAACCGTAGCCTTGATGGGATTGTTAAGGACATTCAAAAATGTGGGGGGAGATTCACAAGGAGTGGACGCTGCTGGAGTCAGTGCTTCAAGAGCCACCACACACAGACGTATCCAGGACACGGGCTACAACTGTCACATTCCTTGTGTCAAGCCACTCATGACCAATAGACAACGCCAGAAGCGTCTTACCTGTGCCAAGGAGAAAAAGAACTGGACTGTTCTCAGTGTTCAAGGTGTTGTTCTCAGATGAAAGTAAATTTTGCATTTCATTTGGAAATTGCGGTCCCAGAGTCTAAAGGAAGAGTGGAGAGGCCACAATCCAAGCTGCTGAGGACTAGTGTGAAGTTTCCACAATCAGTGATGGTTTGGGGAGCCATGTCATCTGCTGGTGTAGCTCCACTGTGTTTTATCAAGACCAAAGTCAGCGCAGCCGTCTACCAGGAAATTTAGAGCACTTCATGCTTCTCTCTGCTGACAAGCTTTTTGGAGATACAAATTTCATTTTCCAGCAGGACTTGGCCCCTGTCCACACTGCCAAAAATACCAATACCTGGTTTACTAACCACAGTATCACTGTGCTTGATTAGCCACCAAAGTCCCCTGACCTAAACCCCATAGAGAATCTATGAGAGACACCAGACCCAACAATGCAGACGAGCTGAAGGCTACTATCAAAGCAACCTGGGCTTCCATAACACCTCAGCAGTGCCACAGGCTGATCGCCTCCATGCCACGCCGCATTGATGCAGTAATTCATGCAAAAGAGCCCCGACCAAGTATTGAGGCATTTACTGTACAGACTTTTCAGTAGGCGCCAACATTTCTGAGTGTAAAATCATTTTTTCAGTTGGTCTTATATAATATTCTAATTTTCTGAGTTAACAACTTTGGGGTTTTCATTGGCTGTAAGCCATAATCATCAACATTAACAGAAATAAACACGTAAAATGGATCCCTTTGTGTGTAATGACTCTATATAATATATAGGAATAGATCCCTCTGTGTGTAATGACTCTAGATAATATATGCGTTTCCCTTTTTGTATTGAATTACTGAAATAAATTAACTTTTTGATGATATTCCAATTTATTGAGGTGCACTTCTATGTGACGTGCGCATGCCCCAGGAGACAGTTGAAAGAAAATGGACATATGCCACCGCTGAGGTGCCGGGAGGATGAGTGCGCCAGAGTTTTTGCTTGGTGGAGGCAGCGGGACAGTTAAGGGATGCCGCCCTTATCCCCCTCTTTTTCAAGCTGAAAGAAATATCTACAGGAGAAGAAGGGCATTAATATTCTACTTGGGCTCCCATGGCCTCTCCTCAGGGACCCCTCCTGTCTGCTGGTCACCACCAGATATAGTTTTGTAGTATATTGCTTGTCTCTGGTTCGTACCCTGCTCCTGAACTTCTGATCCCCATGTTTTGACATCTACCTGCTCATTGACGACTCTCCTGTCTGCTGTTTTTGTACCTTGCTGCCATCTCCGGTTTTGACCTTTGCCTGATTTCCTGACTACGCTCTTGGCTGCCAATTTTGTCCCTTTTTGTGCCTCCTGGTTTGGACCCTATCTGATGACCACTCTTTCCTAGATTGCAGCCATAGGCAGCAACCTGCAGGACCTTGTGCAATTCCAAATCCCTGTACAGGGGTTAAAGGGTTTCAGGATCCTTGAGATCCTGGAGACTTGATGGCTAGCCCTAGTCTGTCCGTGACAGTCATCCTGAGTCTGTGGTCAAGGGCTGACGTTACACTGCTATGCATCTGGTTCTGGACTTTAGCTGGTGTCACACTAAATGACAGCGACAACGACGTCGCTGTTACGTCACCATTTTCGGTGACGTAACAGCGACCTTGTAAGTCGCTGTTATGATCGCTGCTTAGCTGTCAAACACAGCAGAAGCAGCGATCATAAGGTCGCTGTGCTACATGTTCAGAGAGCAGGGAGCCGCGCTTAGCGCTGGCTCCTTGCTCTCCTGCAGCACACATCGGGTTAATTAACCCGATGTGTGCTGCAGCTACATGTCACAGTTCAGAGAGCAGGGAGCCGCGCTTAGCGCTGGCTCCTTGCTCTCCTGCAGCACACATCGGGTTAATTAACCCGATGTGTGCTGCAGCTACATGTCACAGTGCAGAGAGCAGGGAGCCGCGCGCACTGCTTAGCGCTGGCTCCTTGCTCTCCTTGCTACAGTATACATCGGGTTAATTACCCGATGCATACTGCAGCCACATGTCACAGTGCAGGAGCCGGCGCTGGCAGCAAGAGCGGAGGCTGGTAACCAGCGTAAACATCGGGTAACCAGGGAAAGGTCTTCCCTTGGTTACCCGATGTTTACGCTGGTTACAGCTTACCGCAGCTGCCAGTGCCGGCTCCTGATCGCTTCATTTCGTCGCTCTCTCGCTGTCACACACAGCGATGTGTGTGTCACAGCGGGAGAGTGACGACCAAAAAATGAAGCTGGACATTCAGCAACGACCGGCGACCTCACAGCAGGGGCCAGGTCGTTGCTGGATGTCACACACAGCGACAGCGACGGGACGTCGCTGCAACGTCACAGAAAATGGTGACGTAGCAGCGACGTCGTTGTCGTCGTCGTTATGTGTGACACCAGCTTTTCAGAGACTTTCTTATGGAGCTTTAAAGACTGCACTGCTAAACTGCATAATCCTGTGAGGTTTTCAAGAGACTTTCCTTAAAGGCTTTATTTGATATTTTCACTGTGTGTTTATGGACTTGATTGTTTTTCCTCTGCACTTGTTTGCTAATCACTGTGTGTTACAATACAAACTTTATCACCTATAATCTGGGATAACTTGTGTCTTTGTGCCTCGCAAAAAAGATTCCTGAGTTATGCATTATAATTATTGCTCAGTAATTTGTGGAAACAAATGCATATACAGTGCCTTGCGAAAGTACTAGGTCCCTTTGAATTTTTCAACCTTTTCCCTCATTTTAGGCTTCAAACATAAAGATAAAAATGTTAATGTTCTGGTGAAGAATCAACAACAAGTGGGACACAATTGTGAAGTTGAGCGAAATGTATTGCTTATTTTAAACTTTTATAAAAAATAATGAATTGAAAATTGGGGCGTGCAATGTTATTTGACCCCTTTTAGTTAATACTTTGTAGCACCACCTTTTGCTGCGATTACAGCTGCAAGTCTCCGAGAGTATGTCTCTATCAGTTTTGCACATGGAGAGACTGAAATTCTTGCCCATTGTTCCTTTGTAAACAGCTGGAGCTGAGTGAGGTTGGATGGAGAGCGTTTGTGAACAGCAATTTTCAGCTCTTTCCACAGATTCTCAATTGGATTCAGGTCTGGACTATGACTTGGCCATTCTAACACCTGGATACGTTTATTTCTGAACCATTCCATTGTAGATATTGCTTTATGTTTGGGATCATTGTCTTGTTGGAAGACAAATCTCCGTCCCAGTCTCAGGTCTTTTGCAGACTCTCAACAGGTTTTCTTCAAGAATGGTCCTGCATTTGGCTCCATCCATCTTCCCATCAATTTTAATCATCTTCCCTGTCCCTGCTGAAGAAAACCAGGCCCAAACCATGATGCTGCCACCACCATGTTTGACAGTGGGGATGGTATGTTGCTTTTACGCCAAACATATCATTTGGCATTGTGCCCAAATAGTTCGATTTTGGTTTCATCTGTCCAGAGCACCTTCTTCCACATGTTTGGTGTGTCTCCCAGGTAACTAGATTACACACAGGTGGCTTATATTTGTCATCATCAGTCATTTAGGACAACATTGGATCATTCAGAGATCCTCAATGAACTTCTGGATGAGTTTGCTGCACTGAAATTAAAGGGGATGAATAATATTGCACGCCCCAATTTTCAGTTTATTCTTTTTTACAAAAGTTTAAAATAAGCAACACATTTCGTTCACCTTCACAATTGTGTGCCACTTGTTGATTCTTCACCATAACACTAAAATTTTTATCTTTATGTTTGAGGCCTGAAATGTGGGAAAAGGTTAAAAAAATTCAAGGGGACCGAATACTTTCACAAGGCACTGTACTCTAGTTTTTCAGATATGGGTTATAACCTCATTGTCGAAATACACACTTTGGGTCTAATTTATTATTGCATTTGCACATTTTTTTTTGTCTAGTTTTTGTTGGCTTTAGCCTCTTTTTGATATGCACCAAATTCTACTTTTAATTTGCTTCATTTTTACACTCTATTTTATGTCTTCACCTGTTTTTTATTCATGTTTTCCATTGTGGGCGTGTTTTTTATTTTCTAGATGTTTGCAACTGATTCATTTGTAACTTAAAAATAAAAAACAAAAAAACCCCCAACACAACATTTTGACACAAATCCACTCTAGCCCCCTTACACCTCGGACTAATTTTATGAACGCATACATTTTTTAAGCAAATTTTCTATCATTCAACAGAAAATATGACTTTTGATATAGGAGGGCACAAATAAACTTATGGGCTTCAAGACCCCTCTGGTATCATTGTGAAATCCCTATCCAAAGATTACAAGCATTCCCTCCTGTCACAGTTGTGTCATGGTTGGCAAACAACCCTGTGGTGTCTGACTGCAGAAGGTCGCTGCGTTTGGCTGCACAAACTGCTCTTTGATACTCCATTCTTCATTCCTGATTGTGTGAATGGAGTTCTATGTATCTTCTCTATTAGGGATAATGCTTTCCCTTTTGGACCCTGCGGATATCTTGGCAGTTCAGCTGCAAATCCTTATCCCCACTCTCTGAATCTATATACGGTGGGTATGGAAAGTATTCAGATCCCTTTACATTTTTCAATCTTTGTTTCATTGCAGCCATTACGTAAACTCAAAAAAGTTCATTTTTTTCTCATTAATGTACACTCTGCACCCCATATTGACAGAAAAAAAACCCAGAAATGTAGACATTTTTGCAAATTTATTAAACAAGAAAAACTGAAATATCACATGGTCATAAGTATTCAGACCCTTTGGTCAGACACTCATTTTTTAAGTCACATGCTGTCCATATCCTTCTGCTCCTCCTTGAGATGGTTCTACGTCTTCATTGGAGTCCAGCTCTGTTTAATTAAACTGATAAGACTTGTTTTGGAAAAGCGCAAACCTGTCTATACAAGAGCCAGGGCCGCATTTACCATTAGGCACCCATGGTCCGGTGCCTGGGGCGGCAGGATGCGGGGGGCGGCACCTAGCAGCAAAAAAAAAAATTATTTTTTTTTACACATCCATTAAATCCGCTGTGTCTTCGGAGGGGGGAGGGGGGAGAGGCGCACCTCCATTTATTTGTATCCGCGTAAATTAGGACGCGAATGCAGGCAAACTGCGGCGGCCGGGCACAGGAAGCTGATTGACCCCGGAACTGCCGGCGCCTGCACTTCCAGGGTCACAGGCGTGCGCCAGTCAGCTCCTTCCTCTGTGCTGAGTCCAATGCTGTGTGGCCATCATATGCAGAGCTCACAGCAGGACGCCGCGGAGGACGCCGCGATGGAAGCCGGTGTCAGAAGAAGATACTCACGTGAGCCAGGAAGATGACGGCAGGCACTGGAGCAGGTAAGTGCTCGCAGAGCTGAACATTCATAAGGAGCGTGCATGGGGGTGTCTCTAATGCAGACCGGAGATCTGCGCATGCGGTGGGGGGAGAGAGGCTGATAGTGGGGGAGACTTGGGGGAAGAGAGGCTGATCCTGGGGGAGACTTGAGGGAAGAGAGGCTGATACTGGGGGGAGACTTGGGGGAAGAGAGGCTGATACTGGGGGAGACTTGGGGGAAGAGAGGCTGATACTGGGGGAGACTTGGGGGAAGAGAGGCTGATACTGGGGGAGACTTGGGGGAAGAGAGGCTGATCCTGGGGGAGACTTGGGGGAAGAGAGGCTGATCCTGGGGGAGACTTGGGGGAAGAGAGTCTGATACTGGGGGAGACTTGGGGGAAGAGAGGCTGATACTGGGGGAGACTTGGGGAAAGAGAGGCTGATACTGGGGGAGACTTGGGGGAAGAGAGGCTGATACTGGGGGAGGCTGGGAGGAGAGAGGCTGATGCTGGGGGAGGCTGGGAGGAGAGAGGCTGATGCTGGGGGAGGTCGATGCTGGGAGGAGAGAGGCTGATGCTGGGAGAGACTTGGGGGAAGAGAGGCTGATACTGGGGGAGACTTGGGGGAAGAGAGGCTGATACTGGGGGAGACTTGAGGGAAGAGAGTCTGATACTGGGGGAGACTTGGGGGAAGAGAGACTGATACTGGGGGAGGCCTGGAGGAGAGAGGCTGATGCTGGGGGAGGCTGATGCTGGGGGAGGGAGGCTGATGCTGGAGAAAGAGAGGCTGATGCTGGGGGAGGCTGGGGGAAGAGAGGCTGATACTGGGAGGAGAGAGGCTGATGCTGGGGGAGAGAAGCTGATACTGGGGGAGAGAGGCAGATGCTGGGGAAAGAGAGGCTGATGCTGGGGGAGGCTGGGGGGAGAGAGGCTGATACTGGGAGGAGAGAGGCTGATGCTGGGGGAGAGAAGCTGATACTGGGGGAGAGAGGCTGATGCTGGGGAAAGAGAGGCTGATGCTGGGGGAGGCTGGGGGGAGAGAGGCTGATGCTGGGGGGAGAGAGGCTGATGCTGGGGGGAGAGAGGCTGATTCTGGGGGAGGCTGGGGGAGAGAGGCTGATGCTGGGGGGGCTGGGGGGAGAGAGGCTGATGCTGGTGGAGGCTGGGGGGAGAGAGGCTGATGCTGGGGGAATGGGAGACAGGGACCAATGCTAGACACATAGGACAAGGGTTGAGGGATAGTGCAATGACAAAATCGATGGGGGGAGTGTAAGGACTCAGAATGAGAGGGGGGTAGCATTGGGAGCTCATTATGGAGAAGGGGCAGCATGTGTGGGCTCAGTATGGAGTGGAGCAATGTAGGGGAGTCAATATCAAGAGTGGGGTAGTGTGTGTGTGGGGGGGAGGGGTCTCAGCATAAGCGCTAGTGTGGTGGTCTTAGTATGACCAGTGGGGCAGCATGGAGGTGTCATTATGGAAAAGAGGAAGGCAGCATTAGGATCTCATGGAGAGGAGCAGCATGCATGGGACATTGTGAGGAGGGTGCAGCATGCATGGGACACTGTGAGGAGGGGGCAGCATGCATGGGACACTGTGAGGAGGGGGCAGCATGCATGGGACACTGTGAGGAGGGGGCAGCATTCATGGGACACTGTGAGGAGGGGGCAGCATGCATGGGACACTGTAAGGAAAGGGCAGCATGCATGGGACATTGTGAGGAGGGAGCAGCATGCATGGGACACTGTGAGGAGGGGGCAGCATGCATGGGACACTGTGAGGAGGGGGGAAGCATGCATGGGACATTGTGAGGAGGGAGCAGCATGCATTGGACACTGTGAGGAGGGGGCAGCAAGCATGGGACACTGTGAGGAGGGGGCAGCATGCATGGGACATTGTGAGAAGGGGGCAGCATGCATGGGACATTGTGAGGAGGGAGCAGCATGCATGGGACACTGTGAGGAGGGGGCAGCATGCATGGGACACTGTGAGGAGGGGGCAGCATGCATGGGACATTGTGAGGAGGGAGCAGCATGCATTGGACACTGTGAGGAGGGGCAGCATGCATGGGACACTGTGAGGAGGGGGCAGCATGCATGGGACATTGTGAGGAGGGAGCAACATGCATGGGACATTGTGAGGAGGGAGCAGCATGCATTGGACACTGTGAGGAGGGGGCAGCATGCATGGGACACTGTGAGGAGGGGGCAGCATGCATGGGACATTGTGAGTAGGGGGCAGCATGCATGGGACACTGTGAGGAGGGGGCAGCATGCATGGGACATTGTGAGGAGGGGGCAGCATGCATGGGACACTGTGAGGAGGGGGCAGCATGCATGGGACACTGTGAGGAGGGGCAGCATGCATGGGACACTGTGGAGGGGGCAGCATGCATGGGACACTGTGAGGAGGGGGCAGCATTCATGGGACACTGTGAGGAGGGGGCAGCATGCATGGGACACTGTGAGGAGGGGGAAGCATGCATGGGACATTGTGAGGAGGGGGCAGCATGCATGGGACATTGTGAGGAGGGGGCAGCATGCATGGGACATTGTGAGGAGGGGGCAGCATGCATGGGACATTGTGAGGAGGGAGCAGCATGCATGGGACATTGTGAGGAGGGGGCAGCATGCATGGGACATTGTGAGGAGGGAGCAGCATGATGTGAGGACAATGTGCAGATCATATTTTGAGGAAGGTGTAGTGGGTATAATTTATAAGGGAGGGCAGTGTGTAGTTTATTAAGGGCAGTGTGACAGTCACAGTATATAAGTGGGGACGGTGGGAATATTTTATACTCATGCTATGTTTTGATGTGCCTGTGGTGATCCCCATTGGGGGGGTTAGTGTCCTTTGTTTCTCATTGATACTTTTTCAAGTGTTTTACAGAGTAGATCTGCCTTAAACAGATGTCGTGTGTGAAAACTCATAGTTTCACGTTGTCACTAAGGGGCGCGACCACTTAAAGTACCTAGGGCAGCATGAAGGCAAAATACAGCCCTGATAAGTCCTCACAGCTCACAGAGCATGTCAGACCAAATAAGAATCATAAAGTCAAAGGAAATACCCAAGGAGCTCAGAGACAGAATTGTGGCAAGGCACAGATCTGGCCAAGGTTACAAAAGAATTTCTGCAGTACTCAAGTTTCCTAAGAGCACAGTGGCCTCCATAATCCTTAAATGTAAGAAGTTGGGGACCACCAGAACTCTTCCTAGACCTGGCCGTCCAGTCAAACTGATCAATCGTGGGAGAAGAGCCTTGGTGAGACAGGTAAAGAAGAACCCCAAGATCACTGTGGCTGAGCTCCATGCAGAAGGAAGATGAGAGAAAGTTCCACAAAGTCAACTATCACTGCAGCCCTCCACCAGTCGGGCCTTTATGGCAGAGTGGCCTGACAGAAGCTTCTAGTCAGTGCAAGACATATGAAAGCCTGCATAGAGTTTGCAAAAAAAACACATGAAGGATCCCAGACTATGAGAAATAAGATTCTCTGGGCTGATGAGATGAAGATAGAACTTTTTGGTGATAATTCTAAGCGGTATGTGTGGAGAAAACCAGCCACTGCTCATCACCTGCCCAATACAATCCCAACAGTGAAACATGGTGGTGGCAGCATCATGCTATGGGGGTGTTTTTCAGCTGCAGGGACATGACAACTGGTTGAAATTGAAGGAAAGATGAATGCGGCCAAGTACAGAGATATCCTGGAATAAAACCTCTTCCAGAGTGCTCTGGACCTCAGACTTGGCCGAAAGTTCACCTTCCAACAAGACAATGACCCTAAGCACACAGCTAAAATAACAAAGGAGTGGCTTCAGAACAACTCTGCGACCATTCTTGACTGGCCCAGCCAGAGCCCTGACCTAAACCCAATTGAGCATGTCTGGAGAGACCTGAAAATGGCATCCACCAACGTTCACCATCCAACCTGATGGAACTGGAGAGGATCTGCAAGGAAGAATGGCCGAGGATCCCCAAATCCAGGTGTGAAAAACTTGTTGCATCATTTCCACAAGAAGACTCATGGCTGTACTTGCTCAAAAGGAAGATGCTTCTAAATACTGAGCAAAGGGGCTGAATACTTATGACCATGTGATATTTCACTTTTTATTGTTTAATACATTTGCAAAAATTTCTACATTTCTGTTTTTTTCTGTCAAGATGGGGGATGGGGTGCAGAGAGTACATTAATGAGAAAAAAAATGAACTTTTTTGAATTTACCAAATGGCTTCAATGAAACAGTGAAAAATGTAAAGGGGTCTGAATCATTTCTTTACTGTATATCTGCATTTCCCCTTGGTTTGTTACCAGTGATAGAGTTTACTCCTATGCTGTCCAGATTGCATGCTGTCGGCTTGAAATCTTCTGTCGAAACACATTGTTGTATGTTGCTGTCATTCTCTAAAATTCATCTTGCAGATAAGTTGTCCGTTTGCTTCCCTCTTTTGGTTTCCCCTGTGTGTTATTTAGGTCTTAATGGGGTTGACTAGTGCTCATCCCATCTGTTTCCTATCTAGGGCCTATTTCAGGGTCAGCCAGGGTATCCTGATCAGCACATAGCTGCAAAAGCTATCTAGGGACGTCAGGGGAGCCAGGGGCCAGCGTTAGGTTTTACCAGTGGTCACCATCTTCCCCCTTCCCTAGAGACATGGTATTGGGTGCATACCAGACGAACGGCAAAAGTGGGAGGAGTGAAACCAAGTATGACAACTTTGATACCTAATTAATGGAGCTAACTCTTGCATTCGTCTCTTGTGGGATAGCCACTGGGCTATTAAAAGTCCCCACTTTTTTGCAAGTTTTTGGAAATGCTGCCTCTATTTCTTTGCTTTTTATGTATTGCAATATATTGATAGCTGCTCTAAGACGCCTTGCACCCACTTTTCAGCCATAATCGTGGTGCTGTTCCAATGTCTTCTGCAAAGCATATATTTATATATTGATATTTCTTATTATTAATATTATTATTCATTTATATTTTTGTATATAACTGTTCCCTGATCATGCCATATACTTTTGTGTATTTCTATCTAATATATAAAGCTGAATGTGTGTATGTATGTATGTGTGCGTGTGTGTGTGTGTGTGTGTGTGTATGTCCGGGATTGGCATCCGCACCGTCGCAGCTACAGCCACAAAATTTTGCACACTCACACGTCTGGACCCCGAGAGCGTCATAGGCTATGTTTTGAGGGGAAATTTTAACCACGCGCTTTACAGTTATTCGCCAAAAAACCTGCCTCCATTAAAGCGAATGGAGCTGGGAGTCACAGTGCAGCCAGAACTTCAGAAGAATGCGCAGCCACGCCCTTATATGGAATGTTGGCGTGCCACAATGCAGCCAGGGAAAGAGACAGACACAGACAGGGAAAGAGGCAGACACAGACAGGGTAAGAAACAGACATAGACAGGGTAAGAGACAGACACAAAGAGACAGACACAGACAAAGAGACAGAGACAGACACAGGGAAACAGACAGACAGACAAAGACAGGTAAAGAGACAGACAAAGAGACAGACACAGGGAAAGAGACAGAGGGAAAGAGGGAAAGAGACAGACGGAAAGAGAGGGAAAGAGACAGACAGGGAAAGAGACAGACAGGGAAAGAGACAGACAGGGAAAGTGACAGAGATAGACAGACAGGGAAAGAGATAGATAGACAGACAGGGAAAGAGATTGAGACAGACGGAGAAAGAGACAGTCAGAGACAGACAGGGAAAGAGACAGACAGACAAAGAGATAGAGAGAGAGACAGAGAGATATATACAGAGGGGGAGACAGACAGAGAATGGGAGAGAAACAGAGAGACAGTTTGTCAGACTTCCGGGATTTCCAGTTCTCTTTTGAAAGAGCTTGCCCTCGGTTAACATGGAGTTTGCTGTTCTGTTGCCCTACTTCCTGTCCAGCTGTATAAAAGGCCGCCTCTAAGCTTAGTCCAGTGCCTGAGTATACTGCTTGCTGTGTACTCCTGCTTTGCTGCTCTTGGTTCCTGATTGACATTTTGGATCCTCCCGAAAAACAACCGACACCGACTTTGGACTTCACTCGGACTCATCAATCTGTGCCCGGACTCCATCTGCCGTCTTTGGTCAGCACTTCTGCCCTGTTCCTTCCGGTTCGTAACCACTCTGGACTCTCATCTCGTGCGGACATTTTTGGACTATACCTCTGGCCCTTTGTGTCCCGGCTGCTGCGCATTTAGGCCTTCTGGGGTGATTGCCAGACAGTCCCTGTATAGGGGTTCGCTCTTGGTGGTCTCCCTGGGGGAGTCCAGTGCGTGGCCCCGGGAATTCCCTTCGCTCCGATCCTGGAAGGTATTTCCGGTGTTTATTGTTCTACTGTGTTTTGTTCCGTTTATGTACATATCGTTGGTTACCTGTTATAAACATTTCTGCACCAAGAACTCGTCTCTGATTGTCATTGCCCTAACGCAATCGAAATCCTCAGTACATACAATAGTATTACATTATACTCAGGCCATAAAAGGATTTCGCTGGGGCAATGACTGAGACACGAGTAGATCAGCTTTTTTCCATGATTAACTCCTTGCAGCAGGAGATGGAGGCGGTGCAGACTAAACTTAGAGATGTGGAGGCACAGCTGGGCCATGATCACCAGGTACTGGGTCCGGCTATTCAGGATTTGCAAGTCAGAGTGGAGGCTCAGGAAGCCGTCCCCACTACGTCCGTATCAGCTGCCGGTATGCCTAGGTTACCCCCATTTCGTTTCAGTGGTGATCGTAGTCAGTTTCGTGGATTTGTTAACCAGTGTATACTGTTTTTTGATGTACATGCTGATTATTACCGTTCTGACCGGTCAAAAGTGTTATGTATAATCATGTTATTAACCTCACGAGCACTGGCTTGGGCTAATCCTATGATAGAGAATCGGGATATCCGTTTAAATCACCTGGATGACTTTCTGACCGCAATGGCGCAAATGTTTGATGATCCGAACCGCCGTGCTACCGCTGAATCGGCTCTCCTTTCCTTACGTCAGGGAAAGCGGTCTGTCGTTGAATATGCCACTGAGTTCAAGAGGTTAGTGGTAGACACTGACTGGGGAAACAATGCGTTATTGTCAGTTTTCAGAAAAGGTTTGTCCGGTACCATCAAGGACGAGTTAGCTCGTTCCGAATCTCCAGGGGATTTTGAACTGTTTCTCCAACACTGTGTGCGTATTGATACCCGCTTGACGGAACGTAGACAGGAAAAATGGGCAGCTGTAAACCGGGTAACCAACTTTGCGTTTCCTTCCAGAGAACCCGCTCTCAGGACGCCACGGGAGGCCGAGGACGTTCCTATGCAAGTGGACTCTCTGCAAAAGCGAGAGACCAACGAACGTCGTGAACACCGGCTCCGTGAGCGTTTGTGTTTCTATTGCGGTCAATCGGACCATTTCTTGATTGACTGCCCGAGACGTCCAAATCGCCCAAATAAGGTATTGGCAGCCATGGCAGAGTGTGACAACACGGACGCAGAGTCCGATATCTCTGAGGCAAGTGGACACCTGGATGCGGTATTTCCCTTGACTGTAATGTCAACATCACCTAAGGACTCAGAAGGGAAATACACCCATTGCTCGCTTCCCATTCAGATTCGGTGGGAGGGACAGTTAATACCTACATCTGCTATGATAGACTCTGGGGCAGGGGGTAATTTCATGGACTCTTCTTTTGCCAGGAAACACGGTATCCGGACTCAACAAAGATCCTCACCGGTTACCATGGAGACGGTAGACGGATCTCCGTTAGTTTCTGGACCAGTTGATCGGGAAACAGTACCCCTAGAATGTGTGATGAAGCCAGGTCAGCAGGAGACCCTTGTTTTCATGTTGATTTCTTCTCCCCATTTTCCGATTATTTTAGGAATTCCGTGGCTACGGTCTACAAATCCAGTCATCGATTGGGAGACTAAGGAAATATCCTTCCCACCGCAGAGTGGTCCGACCATTAGTCCAACTGTACCGGTTCCAGTAACACCGAATGTGGAGGGCACTGTACAGGTACCTGTTCTACCCCCGGTTTATCATGACTTCGCTGATATATGCGACAAAAGAAAAGCAGATCGGCTTCCCCCGCATAGACCGTATGATTGTCCCATAGACTTACTCCCAGGGGCGGAGATCCCGTTTGGTCATGTCTACCCGTTGGCGGCACCTGAGCTAGAAGCACTAAAGGATTACATCGATGAAAGTCTAGCCAAGGGATTTATTCGCCCTTCTACCTCACCAGCAGGGGCACCCATCTTTTTCGTGAAAAAGAAAGAGGGGACTCTGAGACCTTGTATTGACTACCGGGAACTAAATAAGATAACCATCCGGAACCGGTATCCGTTACCGTTGATTCCTGAGCTATTGGAGAGAGTCCAACAGGCAAAGATATTCACTAAATTGGATCTCCGTGGGGCATATAATCTACTCCGCATACGTCCCGGAGACGAGTGGAAGACAGCGTTCAGATGTCGGTATGGACACTATGAGTATCTAGTGATGCCTTTTGGACTTTGTAACGCTCCTGCGGCTTTCCAACACCTAGTCAACGATATTTTTAGGGATATAATGGACCAATTCATGGTGATTTACCTGGATGATATCTTGATCTTTTCTGATTCCCTACAGGAACACCAGGAGCACGTCAAGACAGTACTTACCCGTCTGAGGGATAACCACCTGTACATTAAACTGGAGAAGTGCGAATTCCATTGCTCACAAATACAATTTTTAGGATATGTCATCTCTCCTCAGGGACTGAACATGGAGTCTGGCAAGATACAAGCAATTCTAGACTGGCCGGAACCGGGAAACATCAAGGAGGTACAACGCTTTGTCGGTTTTGCCAACTTTTACCGACGCTTTATCCGTAACTTTTCAGAGATCGTCCGTCCCATCACTCTGTTAACCAAGAAAGGACAGAAGTTTGTGTGGTCCGCCCAGGCCCAGGAAGCTTTCAATCGTCTCAAGGTTTGTTTTACCTCAGCGCCAATACTAGTACACCCGAATCCCGCACTCCCCTTTATTGTGGAAGTCGACGCGTCCGATTATGCATTAGGGGCTATCCTTTCCCAAAGGACTGGGGACAAGAGTCTCTTGCATCCGTGTGCTTTCTTTTCTCGCCGGTTGTCCCCTGCAGAAAGGAACTATGACATTGCGGACAAGGAATTGTTGGCGATTATTTCAGCTTTTAAGGAATGGAGACACCACTTACAGGGAGCTGCGCAGCAAGTGATAGTACTCACAGATCATCGTAACCTGGAATTTCTTAAGTCTGCCAGGTGCCTGTCTCCACGGCAAGCCCGTTGGAGCTTATTCCTTAATCAATTCAATTTTATCGTTACATACCGTCCAGGTTCACGTAATGGGAAAGCCGATGCCTTGTCCCGAATCCACGCCATGGACTCCGTGCCTGGAACCCCGTCTCAGACCGTGTTATCAGATGCCAATTTCGTTGGAGTAATCCAGGACCAGGACTTGTGGAAGGACATCAAGCTGGCCTATGATGGTGACGTATTTCTTGCTGCCCCCCCGAATGATGTGACTCTTGTTCTTCGGAATGGTGTGTGGTTGAGAGAGCGACGTATTTATGTCCCGGAGGCCGTAAGACTTCGGGTTCTCAAGTTGGTCCATGACTCCGTGTTGGCTGGTCATAGGGGGGTACAGAAGACGCAGGAATTTCTGAGCCGTTTTTTCTGGTGGCCTACCTGTTTAAAGGATGTAAAAGACTATGTCCACTCATGTGTGGTTTGTGCCCGGTGCAAGGTCCCTCGTGTGGCTCCTACGGGACTCCTCCAACCGTTACCCGTTCCATCTCGCCCTTGGGGATCCATCTCAATGGATTTTATTGTGGAGTTGCCAGTCTCCGGCGGTCACAATACCATTTTAGTGGTGGTGGATCGTTTGACAAAAGCTGCTCACTTTATTCCGTGTACCGGTCTTCCCTCAGCCGCAGAGACAGTGGATTTGGTTATCCAGAACATATTCCGATTGCATGGGGTACCAGATGAGATCATCTCTGACCGGGGCGTGCAGTTCACGTCCAAGTTCTGGAAGGGGTTTTGTTCGGCACTCCAGATTGATGTCTGTTTATCTTCTGCATACCATCCTCAGACAAATGGGCAAACCGAACGGACTAATCAAACCCTGGAACAGTACCTCCGATGTTATGTCAGCCATCTGCAGGACGATTGGTTGAAGATGCTTCCTTTGGCGGAGTTCTCGTATAACAACACTCAGAGCAGCTCCACTAAGGTAACGCCCTTTTTCGCTAACTTGGGTTACCATCCGAATGTTTTGCCTAGGTCACCGGTTGCGGTTTCGGTGCCAGCGGTGGAGGACAGATTGACGGAGCTACGACAGAATCTGGAGGTTCTAAAGGACACTGTGGCTTCGGCTCAGGAGCGTTACAAAAGGTCGGCAGACACTCACCGGAAACAGGCACCCATGTATAAGGTAGGGGACTCGGTGTGGTTATCCACCAAAAACCTGAGATTGGGTGTTCCTTCGAAGAAGCTGGGACAGAAATTCATCGGTCCGTTTAAGATCACCGGGATCGTGAGCCCTGTGGCCTGTCGGCTGCGGTTGCCGCACCATTTAAAGGTACACCCGGTCTTTCATGTTTCTCTCCTCAAACCCGTTTCCCCTAATACGTTTAATGGTCGTGTCGTGCCTCCTCCTCCGCCTGTGATGGTTGACGGCGAGGAGCAGTTCGTGGTTGAGGACATTATTGACTCCCGGCTCCATCGTAATCGGCTTCAGTATCTGGTACGTTGGCAGGGGTACTCCCCCGAGGACGATTCCTGGGAACCCGTGGGTAACATTCGTGCGCCCCGGAAGGTTGCTCAGTTTCATCGGCGGTACCCGGACAAGCCAGGCCCTGATCCGTCCTGAGGCCGTTTCTGGGGGGGGCAGTACTGTCAGACTTCCGGGATTTCCAGTTCTCTTTTGAAAGAGCTTGCCCTCGGTTAACATGGAGTTTGCTGTTCTGTTGCCCTACTTCCTGTCCAGCTGTATAAAAGGCCGCCTCTAAGCTTAGTCCAGTGCCTGAGTATACTGCTTGCTGTGTACTCCTGCTTTGCTGCTCTTGGTTCCTGATTGACATTTTGGATCCTCCCGAAAAACAACCGACACCGACTTTGGACTTCACTCGGACTCATCAATCTGTGCCCGGACTCCGTCTGCCGTCTTTGGTCAGCACTTCTGCCCTGTTCCTTCCGGTTCGTAACCACTCTGGACTCTCATCTCGTGCGGACATTTTTGGACTATACCTCTGGCCCTTTGTGTCCCGGCTGCTGCGCATTTAGGCCTTCTGGGGTGATTGCCAGACAGTCCCTGTATAGGGGTTCGCTCTTGGTGGTCTCCCTGGGGGAGTCCGGTGCGTGGCCCCGGGAATTCCCTTCGCTCCGATCCTGGAAGGTATTTCCGGTGTTTATTGTTCTACTGTGTTTTGTTCCGTTTATGTACATATCGTTGGTTACCTGTTATAAACATTTCTGCACCAAGAACTCGTCTCTGATTGTCATTGCCCTAACGCAATCGAAATCCTCAGTACATACAATAGTATTACACAGTTACTATCCCGGGCGTTAATACATTCTATTTATACATTCTATCCCGGGAATGTTTATACATTCTATTTTGTTAACAACAGTTATTAACCCGGGCGAAGCCGGGTAGTACAGCTAGTATTTACATATTTATGGCTTTTTGGGATTTTTGTTAATGTCGCGGGCGGCGGAGGAGACGCCGCGCTCTCCCACTGCTCGGGTCCGTCTGCCGCGGCTGCTGCGGCCTGCTGCTGCTCGGTGGCTCGAGCGATGTGCCGGATCCCGGGGACTCGAGCGGCGCTCCTCGCCCGTGAGTGAAAGGGGATTGGGATTTGGGATAGTTTATTGTCCGTGACGCCACCCACGGTTGTGGTGATTGAGGGTACACCACCGCTGCTCTGGCAGGGGAACCCGGGAGTGATGGTATGGAGCAGCCAGTTGTTGTTTTGCCCCTCCGTGGGTAGGGGTTGGTGATCCCGGGGCCCAGTGATGGGGTTGGCATGGTGGACAGGTGGGTATGGGCCTGTGGAGGTGCAGGGGCGCAGGGGCAGCGCTGTGCCGCACGGCACGGAGGTACTCACTCAGCCAGTAAACACGACACAGTTCTCGGTAAACAAACGGCTGGTTGGACGGGTCCCTCGGACGGTTACGGTGCTGCGGTTCCCTGCAGTTAGCGGTGACGGTCTCTTCCCTGCACCTATGTAAAGTCTCTTGGTAGCGATGGGTCCCCACCGGTTACCCACTCCTCGGCTTCAATCTGGGCCGAAGGAGCCCTACTTTGCCCGCAGGCGCTGGCCCTGGGAAACTGGTGCCTTGGCGGTGGCGGTGTCTCCCCTTCACGGTCGGGCTGTTGCCTTCAATCGGGACTTGGTTGTTAGGAGACAGAGGTCCCCTTCACTGACGGATTTGGCAAATTATGGCGACTCTTAGCCTTGCCGGGATCCGAAAGGCCCCTGCCCTGGTGCTGACTGTTCTTCGTATACTGCTCCAGTACCGCCGGGTCACCACCCGTCCGCGGTCCTTCCAGCAACCTCCAAACAGTCCCCCTGCAGGCTATCACCGCCGTCTGCTGACCTTGCTGTCTCAGTCCGGGGCACACACCCGGACCAACTTCAGGCTTTACAACTGTCACTTTTCTGTCACTCTAACTCTCCACTTCACCTCCTTTTACTTCCTCCTCCTAAACTCATCTGCCTGGTTTTCCCGCCTCCAGGGCTGTGAACTCCTCGGTGGGCGGAGCCAACCGCCTGGCCCACCCCCCTGGTGTGGACATCAGCCCCTGGAGGAAGGCAACAAGGATTTTAGGTTAGCTTGGTGTACCTGCAGGGAATGTGGGGTGCACGTGATGTTGTGACCTGTGACCCCTGGCTTGCCCAGGGCGTCACATTCCCCCTTAGCAAAACGCAGACCGTCCTCGGGCTGCCCGTCCAACACCGGTTTTATTTTCCTTTTGTTTTTCTGAAAAATAGAAAAAACGGTAACATGTATACAAATTATGACATCATCCCACATCGGGAGGTTCAGTTCTTAAACGTTGCAAACATTAACACGGGTAACGGTTACGGTCTCCGCTCTCTCCCACCCAAGTAACCTGGCCCTGATGCTGCCCCTAAAACCCAGGCAGCACCCCTTGACCCCAGTCCAGCACAAGTTACCCGAGCGGGATCTGTCCTTCCCCTCCAGAGGGTAGCCACCGGTTCCTGTGGTGGCTGGGCCCCAGCCTGCTCTGCTGTGGGCCCTCCCTCCAACCTGCCTCTCCGGAGGCGGTAAATGCGGAAACGGTAACGGTAACACAACTTATTTACAAGCCACTAACGTCTGTGGTTGCCCTGCAAGTTCACGGGCTTGTCCATAGGAGTTCCTATGCAAATTTTCAAACGGTCCCCACGGGGACAACGGTGCCGGCAACGGCCGGTTTCCAATCACGGTTGAATCAGATGAACTTCACGGTTTCATTTTACTTATCATCATTTTTGCAATAACTTTCAAACAAACACACTGGTGGTCCCAACGGGGACGGTGCAACGGTGCTCCGCTGCCTTTACTGTGCACTTTCGTCCTCCTCACCCGGCTCTGGGTGGAAGAACACGGGCACCAGCCCCTCCAAGGCATAGCAAGCACGGCGAGGAAGGGCCGCCCGATACCCATTATTTCCACTCCGGGGAATATAGGTGGCTTCCGTGCCATGCAGAGCGACGACTCCTTCATCCTCTTCCGACACGGGCTCGGTGTCAGGCCCGGAATCACTATCGTCGGCCTCTGCACCAGACGGGTGGCCACCAGCTGCCGTAGCCTCTAGGCTTGCTACTCTCTCGGCCACGGTCACGGAGGGGTGTACGCCCGACGGGCCAGGCGCAGTACGGTGCATGGGTAAGGAGGACGGAGGTGGCGTGGGGGCCAGGGGCAGACGGGGTCCCTCAGCCGCAGCGGCCGGTCCCTCGGGGACACAGGGGCGTGGGTCACTCACCAGCTCCTCCATCATGGCCTCCATTCCATATACTCGTGCAACCGCAGCTACATCCTCCACCTCCGCGGTCCACTGTTCCATCAACCTGCAGATCTGGCTCCGGTAGTGTCGGCAGATCCCTGCCGTTCGGGCTCTCAGCCATGCCGCTGTCCCGGGCACCGGCTCAGTAGCCTCCGCGTAGCTGGGTGGAACAGACATTTCTTTGCAAGGCTCGGCAAATCGCAGGGTCCCATCGTCCTGGCTTGTACAGCCGCGCGCTACATGCGACCAGTCGCCATTTCGTCCCCCTTAGCCTCTTTCCGGCCCCTCCTCTATCGGGGCGGGGTTTTGGCCTTCGCGCCTCTGTTACTCGAGAAGACGCTCGAGCGGGAACTTTTCGCGCCAAAGATGGCGACTTCTGAAATTTTCCGACCGGATACCTCCGGCGGTCACAAGGCGCACCTCTACCCAACGGCAGAGCGGTAAGATCCTGTTTGTGACGCCAAGTTGTCGCGGGCGGAGGAGGGGACGCCGCGCTCTCCCACTGCTCGGTTCCGGCTGCCGCGGCTGCTGCGGTCTGCTGCTGCTCGGTGGCTCGAGCGATGTGCCGGATCCCGGGGACTCGAGCGGCGCTCCTCGCCCGTGAGTGAAAGGGGATTGGGATTTGGGATAGTTTACTGTCCGTGACGCCACCCACGGTTGTGGTGATTGAGGGTACACCACCGCTGCTCTGGCAGGGGAACCCCGGAGTGATGGTATGGAGCAGCCAGTTGTTGTTTTGCCCCTCCGTGGGTAGGGGTTGGTGATCCCAGGGCCCAGTGATGGGGTTGGTATGGTGGACAGGCGGGTATGGGCCTGTGGAGGTGCAGGGGCGCAGGGGCAGCGCTGTGCCGCACGGCACGGAGGTACTCACTCAGCCAGTAAACACGACACAGTTCTCGGTAAACAAACGGCCGGTTGGACGGTCCCTCGGACGGTTACCTATACACCGGGGAGCGGACTACCGGTGGGAACATTCTAACAAGGTGCAGGAAAAGACAGCCACCATCAGCCGTCCGGGGACAGCACAAACACTGCAGCCGGGACCCGTCCATCCAGCCGTTTGGTTTACCAGAGACTCTGTCATAGACTGCCTGAGTGAGTACACCAGTGCCATCCGGCACCGCGCCGTGCTGCCCCTGCAACCCTGCATCCCAGCCATCCAGCCTCCCCGTTACACCACCGGGCCCTGGGATCACCAACCCCCTACCCACGGAGGGGACAACATCCTAGCTGCGCTCTACCATCGCTCCCGGGATCCCCGTCACCAACAGCGGTGGTGCTCATAATCACCACGACCCGTGGGTGGTGTCACGAACTATCTCCCAAAACAAACCACCCCCTTTTCACTCGTGGACGAGGAGCGCAGCTCGAGTCCCCGGGTCCAGCCCACAGCTCGAGCCACCGAGCAGCAGCAGAAGCCCCGGACCCGAGCGCGGCCCCTCCGCCCGTGACACTTCTGTGTCTTGCTCAGTGGTGGTCAGTGTCAGCCTTCCTCACCTCGGCCTTGTCTCCGAGCACTGAACACCTTTTACTTCTTTGATCTGCCCCATCTAATCAGCATACAAGGTTATACAGCTCAGAGTTGGAAAATCTGCATAAAATTATTATCTGGTGAAAATATTCACTTGCCTAATAATTCTGCGCGCAGTGTATCAGTTTCCCCCTTTTGTTACTTTGGATTATTATACCTGGGGTAGTGAAGTTTATATCACTCCTTCTACACATATACTACTTTTATATGTGAGTCTTGACCGGGTACGTATGCTCATAGTTAGGGGCGAGTTTCACCGATTCGGCAAGTTGTCAGAAGGCAGTGATGGTTAGTTCCATCTTTCCTCTCTGTTGGCTGCTCATGATGCTGAAGGATGGAGCGCTCCACAATTCTCCACCTCCCACATGCTTCATTGGACAATCAATATCACTGGGGCTTTATAAGGATAATAACATCCTATATCCAACATTTCCTGATGAAGCTTGCGAAACGTGCGGCGAGATGTCTGCAATAGAAGGGTAGAGGGGTTATAATTATTATCATCGTGACGCAATTCTATTATTTAAATCACGTTGTGACTAGAAGTTCATCACGTCGTGATCAGCCTGCTGATTGTTTTTTTGGGTTAATTTTTTATTACACTGTATCTTAGACCTTATATTAATTAATTTATTTAAGCATAACTATCACCACAGGATGTCGTTTTTTTTTCCTCCACTCTTTTCTTTTTTTTTTTGCATTTTTTGGATTTATTTTTCTGATGGAAAAAAGGAGTTTATTTATTTATTATTAATTTATTTTTATTTATTATTTTTTTTTATAATTCTTGTAGTACATTTTTTTTATAAGATTATTGGTTATATAGTTTGATTTTTTTTCCGAATCATTTATATTTATACATTGTCTAGTTTGTCTTTTGTAGGACCAATGTTCTGGGCAATCCCGTTTTGTTTTTTTTTCTTCTTTCCCCTTTTACTTTTTTCCTGCTTATTCTCCTCTCTCCCATCTCACCATTTTCAAACCATCAGACTATTTAGTTAATTGTTAAAGGGAATCTGTCAGCAGGTTTTTGATACTTCACCTGAGAACAGCATGATGTAGGCAAAGAAGATCCTGAATCCAATGATGTATCACTTAGATTACTGGGTGCAGTCGTTGTGACACAATCTGAATTTTTAGATTTAGTCATGTAGCAGAGTCCAGAGGGCTTGTCATGCCCACACCCTTCCTCTGATTGACACCTCACTGTCAATGTACAATCTCTATACAATCAGAGGAAGGGGGCGTGCCGGACTGCGATGCATGTGATATTGTAGTCTAAGCAATTATAAGTCATGGGTGCTTAAACAAACAACAGATCAGACCTTGACAAGACAGTCATCACTGAATTCTATGTGTTAATCCTTGCAACATGTTGTCTTCAGATTACATAGCAAAAACCTGCTGACAGATTCCCTTTAAAATTGCATTGCCTGGGCCCCACATCTACTTGGTTGGGTACATTATGTTTCCAAACATCCCATTAAAGGAGTAAGTACGGTAATTGTGTTGGATTCTAGGTTTGCTAAGATGCATAAATATCTGGCTTATGGCTCCCTATCTGCCCATGCATGCACCATACTATCAGAGCATGCTGGGAATTGTAGTTTTTCAACAGCTGGAGGGCCACAGGTTGGAGACCACTGGTGTAGCAGATTATTCCACATAGACAACTCTATCTAGACTTTTCCAATGAAAAAACAATACATTCACACCCAAAAAACCCCCACCTTTGTGATTCTTTCAAACTGAAAGCCCAAAAGTCCACCCTGGACCCTCACATAATAGTGGCTTAGGGGGTCCCTGGAGGCAAAAATGGTTGTGTTTCGAGGATCAATTATGGTTATATTGGCCAAATAATCTATGCATTCAAGAACTCTTTTCTCAGGCCTCTGGACAATGGACACATTGTTTAGACCCTACTTGGTCACATTTACAGGTAGCTTGGTTAAGAAAACCCATTAGAAGTACCCAATTAGGGGCCTTCATATGGTAACCAGAGGGAAGGTCACCTGTAAAGAATGTTTTTATCCTTTGGAGAAGCCATTGATTGTAATGTAAAGCTCTATTTGTCCTGGCGCTGTGGGAAAAATTAACACTTGTTACCAAATGTCTCCACAGATCCCAGGTGATCGAGGGGTCTCAACAGTTTGCAACCTGTGATTGGCTTACTGTAGAGCGACCGTTCTAAAATATAAAAAAGGACTGTCCAAGGTGGGCAGACATATTTTAGGGGAGGTCAGGTGGACACTAAGGGCCGCTTTACAAGCTGCGATATCGTTACCGATATCGCTAGCATGCGTACCCGCCCCCATCGGTTGTGCGACACAGGCAAATCGCTGCCCATGGCGCACAACATCGCTAGGAACAGTCACACTACTTACCTGCCTAGCGACGTCGCTGTGACCGGCGAACCGCCTCCTTTCTAAGGGGGCGGTGTGTTCGGCGTCACTAAGCGTCCGCCCAATAGAAGTGGAGGGGCGGAGATGAGCGGGCCGAACATCCCGCCCACCTCCTTTCTTCCTCATTGTGTGCGGCCGCAGGAACGAAGTTGTTCCTCGTTCCTGCGGTGTAACACATAGTGATGTGCGCTGCCGCAGGAACGACGAACAACATCGTACCTGCAGCAGCAACGATAATCGGGATAAGAACGACTGGACAACGATCAACGATTTGGTGAGTATTTTTGATCGTTACCGGTCGTTCCTGCGGTGTCACACGTAACGAAGTCACTAGCGAGGCCAGATGTGCGTCACGAATTCCGTGACCCCAACGATATCTCGTTAGCGATGTTGTTGCGTGTAAATCCCACTTAAGTTAAATCGTAATCTGTCATCTCCAAAATGCATTTTGAGTTTTTGACCTCTTCCCAACTGGGCAATTTTCAGTTTTTCTGCTTTAGATTTTTCATCCCCGTATTCCAAGACCCATAACTTTTTTTGTATTGTTCCGTCGACATAGCTGTGTGAGATCTTGTCTTTTGCGGGATGAGTTGTTCTTTTGAATGACACCATCCATGTTGTCACCTGATGTAATGGAAAGCGGGAAAAAAATTACAAGTGCAGCAAAAAAAGCTCAATTCTTCAATTGTTCTTTGTTTTTCAGTTACAGTGTTCATTTAATGATAAAAATGGCCAGGTAATATGATTCTTCGGATCAGTATGATTATGGAGATACCAAACATGTATAATTTTTATTTTTTTAACTTGTGAAAAAAACCCTGAAATTTGTCAAAGTTAATTTTTTTCATGTGTTGCCATTTTTTTAAGAGCCCTAACGTTTTCAGTTTTCGGGATTTGGAGTTGCTGGAGGGCTTGTTTTTTGCACCCCAAGTCGATGTTTTTTATTTATATCACTTTGGGGTATGTACGATGCTTTGATTGCCTCTTATAACTTTTTTTGTTGTTGCGTTGGCCATGAAACACAATTCTGGCATTTTGATTTTTTTTCTCTTTATGACATTTCCCAATCTAATTCATTTATTTTATATTTTCATTGGACTTTTACAAATGCAGAAATTCCAAATATGTGTTTTTGTTTTTTTAAATTTTTACTTAGTTTTTAATGGAAGAAAAGGGGGGTGATTTGAACTTTATTTATTTTTTTTAAACATTTTTTTCACTTTATTGTTAGTTCCCTTAGGTGACTTCAACCTGCAATCATCTGATTGCTTGTGCTACTACGCTACTACTGTATTGCTGCATATAGCAAAAATCACAGTTTACTATTAAGGCCAGCTACAGGCTGTTTTTTTTCACATGAGTACTGTCAAGACAAGAAAAGGGATCTTTAGCAGGCCCCTGGCCATCATGGCAACCCATCAGCACCCCAGGATCATGATGCTCAGGTGGTTCGTAGGTGCGCACTCTCCTTCCAGTGCAGGAGGGGAACTTCTCCTCTTCCGCAGACCTGGGGTTTCTTGAATCTCTCGGATGGCGTCTCTTCTCGTCTCTGGGAATGCAGGTGTACCGCCCCTGCAGCAGTCGAAATGCTTGGATCCGAGTTGCTGTGGCTCGAGAGTCTCCAGACCCGGGGGCTTGCGGCCACTCAAATGTAAAGGAAGTATTTACAGGGGATGAATGTTCGTGACGCCACCTGCGGGTTGCAGTAACGGGGAGTACCGCTGCTGCCGAAGGGAGTACCGGGGCAGATGGTGTCGGGTCAGCCAGGTTTCTATCCCTCCGCAGGTAGGGAAGGCCCCGGACAGTGGGGATTTGGTAAACCGGTGGCTTGGCCTTGAAAAGCAGGGTGCAAGGGTCAGATTACTCACTGCGGTAGTTGTGGTGCTGGATTAGGTGGAATAAGCAGACACTCACACAGATGATAAACCAAAGTCTCTAGGCACCGCAGTCTCTATGGGGGGAGCCCGTCCAGGTCCCGCTCCCACCAGTGTCACTTGGTAAGTCCGGAGCCCTTCCTTCGTGCACAAATTGATTGACCGTTCTGGCCCCTCGGCTTGAAGCTTTCGGGGGCCCGCTACCCGTGTGTATGGCAGCTGTGCTCTTGATGGTTGGCACTTGGGATTTTAGTGGGTTGTGTAGTCTGAAGAACCCTATCCCCCGCGTTGTGCTGATGCCTTCAATCTCTGAGCTCTTGAGGAAAGTTCATAAGGAGACTATCCTCCACAGGTTAATTATCAAGGCACTTGAAGCTCTTCCCTGATCTAAGGTCCTATACCCCGCCGTGCTCGGTACCGGTAAGTTCTTTTGGCCTTGCTGGTGACGACAGTGCTACACGATGATGTCCGTCGCACCCCTTTCCAACGTCACTACTACTGGTCCCCGACTCCTGTGGTCCCGGACCACCGTCTGCGACCCAACCTGTCGCCTCCCTGGGAGCTCCAACTCCCCAGCTCCTCACTCTTTGAAGACTAACACTCAACTCTCTGTCTCCCCTTCCACCAGTCTGCCTGACCCCTAGGTGGGTGGCCCTGATCCAACTTGACCAACCCACTGGTATGTCTGTACAGGTCTGGTGTGAGGTGTGGTTGGGATTTGTAGTGCGGGTGTTAGTGACACTGTTGATGGGAACCTGGAACCATGAGGGGTAGGCCCTGCACCCTGGGGGACAGGATGCAGTTCCCTGTAGCATCCTGATGTAGTCAGGGGCGCTACACCGACCTCATGAGTTTCCCACTCCGGTACTGACGCAACGGATACTAGGGCTCTGCCATGGTCTGGCTTGCTGTCTCTCTTGCAGCCCAGCACCACGCTTGTCTCCCAATCACCGTTCTAGGACAGTCTCTCTAGTAGTGTCTCTTCTCTCTCAACTTAGGTGACTCGACTTCTCCTATTCCCACCCTCAACCCTTTTCCCACTCTTTCTCTTCTTCCCTCACTTTGTGGGGATGGTTAATCCAACTACACAGTTCAGAGGGGAGCGGTGTCTCTGAAGGCTAGTCCAGAAAACATAGAACGCAGGGGAGCGTTGTCATAGCCTACTTATCTATTCGTAGGGGTAGCACCCCTACACATGCGCAGTGACACTACCTGACCCCGGCCACAGGGTGACGCATACAGTGGGTGGGCGTGTTTTCCTTCTGCTTGCCCAGGCAGTGTTGTTGTGCATGCCAAGATACGTAGGGCGGTTTATGATGCAGTTTTGGGGGTGATAGACTCCCTCTAAGTTTTATCTAAATGTGCAAAAACTTTATTGTCAAGAGGTGCAACATGGATGTCTTAAAGTCAAATCCATCCAGGGCTTCTGGTTCTCCAGTTTCTTCCAAAGGGTATTCTGCACGCTGCGACATCGCTAGCCGATAGTAGCGATGCCGAGCGAGATAGTCCCCGCCCCCTTCGCAGATGCGATCTCTTGTGATAGCTGCCGTAGCGAACATTATCGCTACGGCAGCTTCACACGCACTTACCTGCCCTGCGACGTTGCTCTGGCCGGCGACCCACCTCCTTAGGAAGGAGGCGGGTCGTGCAGCATCACAGCGACGTCACACGGCAGGCGATCAGTAGAAGCGGAGGGGCAGAGATGAGCGGGAAGTAAATATCCCGCCCACCTCCTTCCTTCCGCATAGCGGAGGCAGGTAAGGAGATGTTCCTCGCTCCAGCGGCTTCATACACAGCGATGTGTGCTGCCGCAGGAACGAGGAACAACATCGTACCTGTCGCTGCAGCGAAATTATGAAAATGACCGACACTACACAGATCACCGATTTACGACGCTTATGCGATCATTTATCGGTGCATCTAGGCTTTACACGTTGCGACGTCGTTACTGGCGCCGGATGTGCGTCACTCTCGATTTGACCCTGATGACATCGCAGTAGCGATGTCACAATGTGCAAAGTACCCCTAAAACTCTGAACATATATTAACATACTAATTCTCATTTACAACAATTTCTGGCACAAAATTCTTCATGTTTTTCTCGTGATATCCATTACTTTGGTATTATTCTCAGTATCATGTAGTTTCTTATTCGGAGCATACATCTACAATATTCACAGATGATACTAAGATAGGAGGAGTAGCCAATACTAGAGAGGAAAGAGAGCGGATTCAAAAGGATCTAGACAATCGAACAATGGGCTGAGGAGAACAGAATGGTGGTTACCAGGGACAAATGCAAAGTCCTACATCTGGGTAAAAGAAATGTAAAAAGCATATATAGTATGGGAGGAATAGGACTAAGTGATAGCACCGGGGAAAAGGACTTGAGCATGATGGTAGATCCCGATTAAACATGAACCAACTAGCTGCAGCTAAAAAGGCCAACAAAATTCTGGGATGTGTCAAGACAAGCATTGAATCTAGATCAAGAGAGGTAATTATTCCCCTATACTCTGCCCTGGTCAGACCCCACCTGGAATAATGTGTACAGTTCTGGGCTCCCCAATTTAAGAAAGACCGATATATTGGAGCAAGTCCAAAGAAGAGCAACCAAGAGGGTAAAAGGTCTGCAAACCATGTCCTATGAAGAATGGCTAAGTTTGCAAACAAGAAGGCTGAGAGGAGACTTAATAGCAATCTACAAATATCTGAAAGGAGGTCTCAGTGCAGAGGGAACTACACTATTCTCATTAGCACAAGGAAGTACAAGAAGTAATTGGCTGAAACTAAAAGGAAGGAGATTCAGATTAGACTTTAGGAAAAACTTTCTGCCAGTGAGGGCAGTCAGAGAGTGGAACATGCTCTCACGGGAGGTGGTGAGCTCTCCATCAATGGAAATCTTGAAGTGGAAACTGAATAAACATATAGCTGGGATGATTTAGGAAAACTGCACTCGCAGGGGGTTGGACCCGATGGCCCTTGAGGTCCCTTCCAACTCTACCATTCTATGATGTTGGCGGTACAATTTAAAAGCTAAAAAGTTGAGAATACAGAGAAAATCTCTTTCCTAAGGTTAAAGAAATCAATGTTCTGTGATTGTAGGATTCTACAATGGATTCTGACCACACAGGATGGCAACCAGTGCTGTGCTTGACAGTTTTAGAACAGAGGCTCCGCATTGACACATAGTTGTCCAAAATAACCAGCAGATGATTGGGATTTACCATACTGGGAGGACAGGTGATGGCTGCAATTTGATCTACTGTCCTTGTTGTTGGGCCATGCGTTGTGTTTATAGAGCACTGGACGTCGAGACGGCGTCAGGAAGTATAAAATACGTTGATGGTAATAAACTTGTACTACAGTTTTTCTTTCAAATTTTTTACATTCCTGCATATGTTACACATGGTAAATGTCCAATTTTTACCCTATTACAGGTTGGCCACCACTGAGATAACATTTATGGCTCCGAACATGTTTGCCACTTATCAACATACACTATGTGATGTAATTATTGTATCATTGACATGTATAGTACTGCTCCCTGCGGAGAAACATACAGTGTGTAAAAATGCAGATGGTCGGATGGCACAATGCTTGGTGCCACGATAAGATCATATTTACAGACTCCAATGCTTATGATGGAGACTCTCAAAGTTAGGTGACTTTATTTTAACATGTCTGTATGCGCCTTACAACAGACAGGAGCAGTTTCACAAGAGCCTGCAGAATGTTCCTTAAAGGAATTGTCTCATGTTTAGACAAACATGCAAAGATAAAAAAAGGAGAAAGACGCTTCTGTGTAAACGGATGTGTAAGCGGATAAGTGGTAAATGTATTATCAGTTATGCTCACCTGGTGACTGTTCTGCTCCAGCGACTTCTGCTTCGATCACCAGGCAACGCCGTGTTCCTGCCATGGATAGTGCTGGTGATGGGAGAGGAGTCGATGCCAGCGGCACCGGTGGGCGCAGGCTCCGATCATCCACTGGGCTGGGTTATCTTGGGATCTGCAGTACCACTGGCTGACTGTAGGTGATGTGTGTCTTCCAGCTGAAGTTACCATCATTCAGCTACAACCCATAGGAAGACACCACACCCTTCTTATTTTCTCTCCTGTCTGCTGACCACTGCCAGAGATAGTTCTGTATTCCTGGTTCCTGTCCCGCCCTGTTCTGTTTAGTGATTCTGTTGTTCTGACTTCTACTTGTTTCCTGACTACCCTCCTGCCTGCTGTTTATGTACCTCACTGTCCGATCCGGATTTGACCTCTGCTTTGTTTTCTGATTACGTCCTTGCATGTGTGATTCTGTCCCTGTTCTACAATTCCTAGTTTGCCCCTGCCTGACTACTACTCTCATCGGACTGCAGCCTACCACAGGTAGTGATCTCCCGGGCCCTGTGTAATTCCAAATCCCTGTATAGGGGTTAAAGGGTTTCAAGGTTCTGGGGGTCCTGCTTGGTGAGTGGCTTCCCTCTAGCCTGTCCATTACAGCCCGTCTGAGTCTGTGGATCCACACCGCTGGCATCGACTCCTCTCTCATCACCAGCATTATCCAAGGCAGGAACACGGCGTCACCTGGTGTTCGAAGCAGACTCCAGTGGGGACGTAACAGTGATGTTGTACTGGCAGGCAAAACACTGCGGCAGCGCATATAAGGATTTACCGCAAGGGGATCCAGGCGGGGATAAATTCAGCCTGAAGACCTCGCTGCCGCCGTCCTCCGCTCCGTTGGAAAGCTACCCCTCTCTATCAGCTAGCTGCTGCAGATCGCGCTGCTGCACCGGTAACCTGCTCCCTCCCAGGAGCTATTAGATCCACAAATTCAAAAGAAAAAAGGGGCAGTAATCCAGGCGCTGCACAGATCCAACCACAGTGACACTGACCAGGAGGAATAACACTTTAATCAACGCGTTTCCAGGACAGTACGTCCCCTTCATCAGGTGCTAACTAGGCAGTGTTTGATCTGCCTTATATGCATATGCCAATAATCCATGAATAAATTAACAACAATAAAACAATGCATACTACCACAATTCGTAGATAAAATACTCCCATACACATGTACAAAAAACTGACACAAAAAGACCACACATTTGTGTAGTGTTATACATCAGGAAAGAATACTAATACATAAATGGGCAGAAGATTATTAAAACCAAATATATAGAGAGGAGCCTAATTGGTATGATAATGCACATATTACAATTATCCCCATGTGGCAACAAATTAAAATATTGGAATAATTTTAAAATTAATTTCATAAATAATTTCATAAATAATTTTATAAGCACAATATTTTAAAAAATGTAATGGGACAATGATCTTTTATTTAATTCTTTGGTGAGTTCTATGATGATAAACTAAACTAAATTATTTTAGAGATTTTTATTCAAATATTATTATTCAATGATAGGTTTTTGTCAATTTTACTATTAAATGAATTCTATAAGACTACCTTCCTCATCTTTCCTCCCCAAATATAAATAAAATTAGAACTTAAGAAAGAGTAGCGGCCCTATTCAAAGCTTCCTGGATTTATACGCTAACTACTTAGTTTATTACTAGTTATTCAGTATGCTCAATACTGATGTTAAGGCACTCGGGTTAGCGAAGCCATTTTAATTATCCAGTAAGATTCCCTGTTTATCAATCTCCTGTACCGATCTGTTACATTGATCGGAATCTGCTCTAAAATGGTGAGCCACAACCCTTCTGGATTTTTTTGATGTTTCAGAAAGTAGTGTTTAGAGACACTCAGCTCTAGTAGACCTTGCCTGATGTTAGGCCGATGTTGATTTAGCCTTCTGTGCATAGGTTGAATAGTTCAGCCAATGTATTGTATATTGCAGCTGCATTCTAATAAATAGATTACATAGAATGATTTGCAGTCCAGATGTTGTTTGATAGGGAAAATTTCCCCAGTTATCGTAGCTTGAAAACTTGTTTTACCATGTTGTATGGTTTTACAGCAAAGACAATTGCAACTACCACATCTAAACACCCCCTTATTCAGCTGTCTTATGTTAGGTTGATTCCCTTTTCCACCGGATGATATACGGCTAGGTGACACTAAGTTTTTTAAGTGAAGAAAAAACAAAAAGCAGCACCAAATGTGCACTACAGCACTAAACATTCCAAACTGTACTTATTTTAAAAATTTTGAGATTTTTGGCAAAAAATTGCAATTTCTTGAGCTGCTTCGCCACGTCACGGCAAATCTCATTTGAAGCAGTCCTACACTAAAATATTTTTATAAAATGTGCCATACGGCCTCACATATGAATAGTAGAACTGCTCTTAGCAGCACTCACCTGGTCTATTTCAATCCCGTACCCATGACTGAGTCATGGCTGTGGGCGGGACAGGTCCAAGCAAATGCTGCATGAAGTAAATAGCCTGTGGACAAAGCCTGATGACTTAATGTGAACAGTCACCAACCGCCAAAATCTAGACAGATGGAATACATCCCAAATTGGGGTGCAAAGCAAGGTGGAGGTCAACCACCGACCAATTCAATGAAGAAAAAACAAAAAGCAGCACCAAATGTGCACTACAGCACTAAACATTCCAAACTGTACTTATTTTAAAAATTTTGAGATTTTTGGCAAAAAATTGCAATTTCTTGAGCTGCTTCGCCACGTCACGGCAAATCTCATTTGAAGCAGTCCTACACTAAAATATTTTTATAAAATGTGCCATACGGCCTCACATATGAATAGTAGAACTGCTCTTAGCAGCACTCACCTGGTCTATTTCAATCCCGTACCCATGACTGAGTCATGGCTGTGGGCGGGACAGGTCCAAGCAAATGCTGCATGAAGTAAATAGCCTGTGGACAAAGCCTGATGACTTAATGTGAACAGTCACCAACCGCCAAAATCTAGACAGATGGAATACATCCCAAATTGGGGTGCAAAGCAAGGTGGAGGTCAACCACCGACCAATTCAATGAAGAAAAAACAAAAAGCAGCACCAAATGTGCACTACAGCACTAAACATTCCAAACTGTACTTATTTTAAAAATTTTGAGATTTTTGGCAAAAAATTGCAATTTCTTGAGCTGCTTCGCCACGTCACGGCAAATCTCATTTGAAGCAGTCCTACACTAAAATATTTTTATAAAATGTGCCATACGGCCTCACATATGAATAGTAGAACTGCTCTTAGCAGCACTCACCTGGTCTATTTCAATCCCGTACCCATGACTGAGTCATGGCTGTGGGCGGGACAGGTCCAAGCAAATGCTGCATGAAGTAAATAGCCTGTGGACAAAGCCTGATGACTTAATGTGAACAGTCACCAACCGCCAAAATCTAGACAGATGGAATAAATCCCAAATTGGGGTGCATAGCAAGGTGGAGGTCAACCACCGACCAATTCAATGAAGAAAAAACAAAAAGCAGCACCAAATGTGCACTACAGCACTAAACATTTTAAACTGTACTTATTTTAAAAAAATTTGAGATTTTTGGCAAAAAATTGCAATTTCTTGAGCTGCTTCGCCACGTCACGGCAAATCTCATTTGAAGCAGTCCTACACTAAAATATTTTTATAAAATGTGCCATACGGCCTCACATATGAATAGTAGACCTGCTCTTAGCAGCACTCACCTGGTCTATTTCAATCCCGTACCCATGACTGAGTCATGGCTGTGGGCAGGACAGGTCCAAGCAAATGCTGCATGAAGTAAATAGCCTGTGGACAAAGCCTGATGACTTAATGTGAACAGTCACCAACCGCCAAAATCTAGACAGATGGAATACATCCCAAATTGGGGTGCAAAGCAAGGTGGAGGTCAACCACCGACCAATTCAATGAAGAAAAAACAAAAAGCAGCACCAAATGTGCACTACAGCACTAAACATTCCAAACTGTACTTATTTTAAAAATTTTGAGATTTTTGGCAAAAAATTGCAATTTCTTGAGCTGCTTCGCCACGTCACGGCAAATCTCATTTGAAGCAGTCCTACACTAAAATATTTTTATAAAATGTGCCATACGGCCTCACATATGAATAGTAGAACTGCTCTTAGCAGCACTCACCTGGTCTATTTCAATCCCGTACCCATGACTGAGTCATGGCTGTGGGCGGGACAGGTCCAAGCAAATGCTGCATGAAGTAAATAGCCTGTGGACAAAGCCTGATGACTTAATGTGAACAGTCACCAACCGCCAAAATCTAGACAGATGGAATACATCCCAAATTGGGGTGCAAAGCAAGGTGGAGGTCAACCACCGACCAATTCAATGAAGAAAAAACAAAACAGCACCAAATGTGCACTACAGCACTAAACATTCCAAACTGTACTTATTTTAAAAAATTTTGAGATTTTTGGCAAAAAATTGCAATTTCTTGAGCTGCTTCGCCACGTCACGGCAAATCTCATTTGAAGCAGTCCTACACTAAAATATTTTTATAAAATGTGCCATACGGCCTCACATATGAATAGTAGAACTGCTCTTAGCAGCACTCACCTGGTCTATTTCAATCCCGTACCCATGACTGAGTCATGGCTGTGGGCGGGACAGGTCCAAGCAAATGCTGCATGAAGTAAATAGCCTGTGGACAAAGCCTGATGACTTAATGTGAACAGTCACCAACCGCCAAAATCTAGACAGATGGAATACATCCCAAATTGGGGTGCAAAGCAAGGTGGAGGTCAACCACCGACCAATTCAATGAAGAAAAAACAAAAAGCAGCACCAAATGTGCACTACAGCACTAAACATTCCAAACTGTACTTATTTTAAAAATTTTGAGATTTTTGGCAAAAAATTGCAATTTCTTGAGCTGCTTCGCCACGTCACGGCAAATCTCATTTGAAGCAGTCCTACACTAAAATATTTTTATAAAATGTGCCATACGGCCTCACATATGAATAGTAGAACTGCTCTTAGCAGCACTCACCTGGTCTATTTCAATCCCGTACCCATGACTGAGTCATGGCTGTGGGCGGGACAGGTCCAAGCAAATGCTGCATGAAGTAAATAGCCTGTGGACAAAGCCTGATGACTTAATGTGAACAGTCACCAACCGCCAAAATCTAGACAGATGGAATACATCCCAAATTGGGGTGCAAAGCAAGGTGGAGGTCAACCACCGACCAATTCAATGAAGAAAAAACAAAAACAGCACCAAATGTGCACTACAGCACTAAACATTCCAAACTGTACTTATTTTAAAAATTTTGAGATTTTTGGCAAAAAATTGCAATTTCTTGAGCTGCTTCGCCACGTCACGGCAAATCTCATTTGAAGCAGTCCTACACTAAAATATTTTTATAAAATGTGCCATACGGCCTCACATATGAATAGTAGAACTGCTCTTAGCAGCACTCACCTGGTCTATTTCAATCCCGTACCCATGACTGAGTCATGGCTGTGGGCGGGACAGGTCCAAGCAAATGCTGCATGAAGTAAATAGCCTGTGGACAAAGCCTGATGACTTAATGTGAACAGTCACCAACCGCCAAAATCTAGACAGATGGAATACATCCCAAATTGGGGTGCAAAGCAAGGTGGAGGTCAACCACCGACCAATTCAATGAAGAAAAAACAAAAAGCAGCACCAAATGTGCACTACAGCACTAAACATTCCAAACTGTACTTATTTTAAAAATTTTGAGATTTTTGGCAAAAAATTGCAATTTCTTGAGCTGCTTCGCCACGTCACGGCAAATCTCATTTGAAGCAGTCCTACACTAAAATATTTTTATAAAATGTGCCATACGGCCTCACATATGAATAGTAGAACTGCTCTTAGCAGCACTCACCTGGTCTATTTCAATCCCGTACCCATGACTGAGTCATGGCTGTGGGCGGGATTGAATTTGGGATGTATTCCATCTGTCTAGATTTTGGCGGTTGGTGACTGTTCACATTAAGTCATCAGGCTTTGTCCACAGGCTATTTACTTCATGCAGCATTTGCTTGGACCTGTCCCGCCCACAGCCATGACTCATTCATGGGTACGGGATTGAAATAGACCAGGTGAGTGCTGCTAAGAGCAGTTCTACTATTCATATGTGAGGCCGTATGGCACATTTTATAAAAATATTTTAGTGTAGGACTGCTTCAAATGAGATTTGCCGTGACGTGGCGAAGCAGCTCAAGAAATTGCAATTTTTTGCCAAAAATCTCAAAATTTTTAAAATAAGTACAGTTTGGAGTGTTTAGTGCTGTAGTGCACATTTGGTGCTGCTTTTTGTTTTTTCTTCATTGAATTGGTCGGTGGTTGACCTCCACCTTGCTTTGCACCCCAATTTGGGATGTATTCCATCTGTCTAGATTTTGGCGGTTGGTGACTGTTCACATTAAGTCATCAGGCTTTGTCCACAGGCTATTTACTTCATGCAGCATTTGCTTGGACCTGTCCCGCCCACAGCCATGACTCAGTCATGGGTACGGGATTGAAATAGACCAGGTGAGTGCTGCTAAGAGCAGTTCTACTATTCATATGTGAGGCCGTATGGCACATTTTATAAAAATATTTTAGTGTAGGACTGCTTCAAATGAGATTTGCCGTGACGTGGCGAAGCAGCTCAAGAAATTGCAATTTTTTGCCAAAAATCTCAAAATTTTTAAAATAAGTACAGTTTGGAGTGTTTAGTGCTGTAGTGCACATTTGGTGCTGCTTTTTGTTTTTTCTTCATTAAGTTTTTTAAGTTCCTATTCCGCCTTTAAATTGTTTTTGGATTTTTTGGTAGACATTCAGCCAAAATGGGGTCACTTTTCAAAATGTACCAATATTTCCTTAACAAATTCTGCACATTTCCAAAGGAACTGTTAAAATGGTGTCACAAAACTCTGCTTGAATTCCAAGTTAATGTCGGTGCCCTCCCCAATTCTATTTTTCATGCGTTTGTTCTCAATTTTTAATTAACACTCCTCTTGACACTTTTTTTTTGTTTTATTAAAGGCGTCTTGAATCAGGTTCCTCGGATAGCCTTTTTCCTGGAACCTCCGCCTTAAGATTTTGAACAGTACATTTTGAACACTAAAGCCAAATAGAGTAACTATCTTTAATGTGAAAATAGGGGATATATTCTGAAAATAAGGACAGATATATATGCCACAGCAAGAAGAGAAGGGAGGGTTTTTTAAGTACACCGATAAAACAACTAATCCTGAATCTTCTGATACTGAACCCAAGACAATTGGTGATAGATCAAGAGATTAGTTTAAAACTAGAGGTTACTCTAAAGGCCCCTTTACACACTGAGACTTTCTAGCAATCCCACCAGCGATCCCGACCTGGCCGGGATCGCTGGAAAGTCTCTGGTGAGTCGCTGGTGAGCTGTCAAACAGGCAAACCTGGCCAACAACGCAGGAGCGATACGGACTTGCAGAATGACCTAGCTGGTAGTTTGGGACGTGTCAAAGCAGCTATTTCAAAGGGAAGTCGCTAACGAAGTCGTTGTAACGGTGTCAAACACAACGATGCTTGCTGCGTAGCAGGAAAGAAAGGACCAAAAAATGTTCCTGAGAAATGTGTAGCGATCAGCAACCTCACAGCGGGGGCCAGGTCGCTGATGCGTTTCATACACTGTAATGTCACTGGGGAGGTCGCTATTACGTCACAAAACCGGTGACGATACAGCGATATCGCTAGCGATGTTGCAGTGTGTAAAGGGGCCTTAAGGCTGGGCCACACGGGGATTACTGCGATCCCTTCGCATGACACTCGACTCACGCTGGCAGTACAGCAGAGCCGAGTGTCATGCGAGTGTCCCTGCGACTGAGGTCTGATCGTGTGAGCGGACCTCAGCTGCGGGGGGGTGGGCTGGCCTGAGGAGGGGCGGGCCGGTGCTGCGGAGGGGAGGGTCGACTATTGCCATTCTCGCCCTGCACTCGCGGTACACCGGTGTACTGCGAGTGCAGTGCGATTTTTCTCACGCCCCATAGACTTGAATAGGTGCGATCGAAAACAGGATCGCATTACAGTTGCAGCATGCTGCAATTGTTTTTTTGTTTGGCTTAGGCCTAAGAGGGCGAGTTCTAGAAAATGGAAGGGAAAGTCTGAAGATAGGGGCTAGGCCTCCAAGTATCATTAGATAATCCATTTATCTCCTCCTCCTCTACACCTGCTTTTTTAGAAAGTAGGGAACTGGGTGTAACGCTTACTGCCGAGGGATGGGGCGGCGAGCGTCTGGGGATGACGCGCATCCCAAAGCGTGAGGTGAACGCACTGGACCACAGGGGGGACCCAGACCCACTCAGACAAAGGAAATGCGGAGTCCAGGGACTGTGGCAGCTGAGCCAGGGCTAGGTGACCGCGGGACAGGGGGCAGTTCACAGTTCAAGGACAGGCAGGATTGGCATGGGAACACAGTACAGTTCAGGCAGGGTAGACAGTTCAGGAATGGATCAGGATCAGGCTGGTCTCAGAACACAGAAACGGACTGGACAGAGGACAACAGACACTGGAGATAATCATCCAAGTTTCCAGACATCGGGCAGAGGTCATCAGACACCGGATATCGGGAAGACTCCAGACATTGGGCAGAGGTCAGACACCGGACATCGGGTATGGCTCCAGATATTGGGCAGTGGTCATCGACAGGGTGGCACAGGCACAATAAGCACAGACCACAGCAGGGCTGCAGGTATAGAACACACGGACAAGGCTGGAGTCTCAGGGCAGGCCGGTAACTGGATACGCTGGTCCCTGAATACGCAGGTACCTGAATACGCCAGATCCAAGGTTAAACGGACTACAGACAGGATACCAGACTCAGACAGGTGACCAGGATTCAGCAGCAAAAGACTCCAGTCCTTCAGCAGCAACACAGATATAACGGGTTTCCTTGGGGACTGGTGGGAAGCGGGGACTGGTTCTGGACGTACCTCTGGTAGGGATGCTGGCTCTGCAGCTGCCTTCTCCCGTTGGCCCAGTTCCACATCCGGGCATACCAGCCCTGCTGTCCCTTGTGCTGGGTGTAGGTCAACTGATCCCTGGGATACAGGTTGCGTCCAGGGGGACCTCACGGAGGCGGGAGGCCACATCTCGGCGGGACACAAAGATCTCTCTTGTAAGCCCCCACTCCGAAATGAAGCCACGCCCCCGCTCTAAGTCAAACCGGGTGACAACTCCGACCTGCAGCGGGCCCTGGGCCAAGGGATTGGCCTTCCAAACCCACTGCTTTGCGGCCAGGTTGCGGGTCTCTGGCTCCACCAGTCTTTCCTGGTGCAACTGCTCTTCATCCGCCAGCTGGGAGATGGTAGGTTGGCGATGGCCCACCTCACTGATGGGCATGGGGGAGAGAGCTTCCAGTTCAGTAGGGCAGTCTCCCGAAGCCATACCTGGGGAAGCGTTGTCCAGAGTTTCTGCTCCTGGCTCTGGGTCAAGGGCGGCCAGGTTACAGTCTGCCCATGTTGCAGCAGCCATGTCATCAGCTACTGGGTTTTCGGCAGCCAGGTTCTCCACTGCTTGGCGGCTGGTAGCCAGGTCTTCAGCTTCCCAGGGGACGGCGGTCAGGTCGGGTGCTTCAGCAGCTGGGGGTTGTGGACAGCTTGGTGGGTCCCGGAGGATGTCGCCGATGGCTGCTGACTCCGCTACAGGTTATTCCTCCTCCAAAATTGGCAGCTCCCGTTCTTTGTGGGCCCGCATAGCTCCCACTGCTCCCATCATGGACGCCTCCCAATCACGGATAGCATCTAACTGCACCCTCTGGAGCATTTGGCTCACCCGAGCCATCTCTGCCTCTATTTCTTGAGCGCTCCAGAATAGAGGGCGCACTGGTGTAGCCCCATGATGGCCAGGGTTCGCCATGGCTGACAACCTGTACCTCAGGTGGTCCCAGCACATCCGTCTATTTTGCACTCCAATATTCGTCTGACTTTACATTAGTTTTGTTTTTCTCACTCCTTGCACACAGGGGGTTGGGCCTTAAATATCGCGCCACTCTCCTCATGTTAGTTTCATTTCTCGCTTTTCCCTGCCTGGGAGGAGATGGGCTTTGATTTTCGCGCCACTTTCCCTGCCAGCCCACGAAGGACGGGTTTTCTTTAACCCCTTGTTGTTCAATAATGGCGACTGGTCGCAAACTTTTTCCTATTAAACAGTCTCTCTAGCATTCAGTCCATAAAGGCACACAGTACCCAGGTTTTTGGCCTGGGCACGGTATCCTGTTCCTGACGCCAAAATGTAGCACCCAGGGGGCAGGGTGTAATCAGGCATGGGGTCTCGTACTTGAGTTACTCAACGCCGGGCCGGTATGTTAGTTTGGGATGTCGCGGTGGCCTGCCCAGCTTCATGCCCCAAGGTGTACACCAATAAGGAGGAAGGATGATGGGGGTTGTAGTACGAAGATTGTTGTGACGCCACCTGTAGTATGCGGCCAGTGATTAGCCGTCACTGCTGCCGCTGTCCTCCGGGGCGGTTGGTAATAGCAGCAGAGATGGTGTCGCTCCCCACAGGTGAAGCAAGCCCCGGGGAAGTTGATGAGGGGAGTAGTGATGGCGAAGGTCTTTGGCACCGAGACGCAGTGCGTCGGCGTCGGTAATAAGAATCCGAGTCTGATGCTGTGGTTCCAGGTGTCTTTACTCACTCTTTGTGCTGCACGCCTGGCTAGTACTGGTCACTCGCTGTGATGAGTCCCATCGAACCCAGATTCCTTTGGAGGTCAGTCCGGTGTGGTACTTGGTGGGTCCTTCCTCCTAGCACCCTGTGTGTCGGATGCCGTGGCTTAAAGCTACTTGGGGACCCCGGTCCATCTCGAGTAGTACTCCTGTCCCTATTTGCAGGTGCTGCGGTTCCGCAATGGGGCCTGGCTGTGTCCAAGGCACCGGATCCTATCTGGCACTGTGCTTTCGGGCTCTGTGTGGCCAGGGAAGCTTGAAACATCCCCGTCCCAGCAGATTCTGGAAAATAAACTTGAAGTATGATCTTCCCTAGGATCCTGCACCCTGCGTGGTGCTGGTTCCAAGGGACCAATGAAGCTCTCCCCTCGGCAACCGCAAGAACAACTCCTGTCTCCCACCAGAGCACCGGTAAGACACGTCTGCTCATTTCCTCTCATGCTGGAGAACTCCCTAACTCTTGTGTTGGCTCCTCACTCCCCCCCTAGTGGCTGCTCCTCCACCGGGTTCCTGTCACTAGTGGGTGGTGTCCCCCATGTTTGAAGGCAACCTTAAGACCTGACCCTAGCCCATTACCCATTGGGGAGGGCAACCTGGTTGTGTATTTGGCTGTGTAAGTGGTGAAACCGGTACCGACCTCCTCCGGATCCTGGTTAAGCACTACACCTTAAATCAGGTGCAGTACTGTGTGGCGACTGAAGCCTCAGGGGCACCACACAGGCACAGCGGGATAGAACCACAACAGGGTACTGCAGGAACAGCAGGATTGGACCACAACGGGGTAGTGCAGGCGGAGCGGGATTGGACCACAATGGGGTAGTGCAGGCACAGCGGGATTGGACTGCAACGGGGTAGTGCAGGCACAGTGGGATTGGACCGCAATGGGTTAGTGCAAGCACAGCAGGATTGGTCCGCAATGGGGTAGTGCAGGCACAGCAGGTCTCGACCGCAACGAGGTAGTGCAAGCACAGCGGGTTTGGAGCACAATGGTGTAGTGCAAGCACAGTGGGAGTGGACCGCAATGGGGTAGTGCAGGCACAGCGGGATTGATCCGCAAACGGGTAGTGCAGGCACAGCGGGATTGAACCGCAATGGGGTAGTGCAGGCACAGCGGGATTGGACCACAACGGGGTAGTGCAGGCACAGCGGAATTGGCCTGCACCGGGGTAGTGCAGGCACATCAGGTTTGGACCGCAACGTGGTAGTACAAGCACAGCGGGATTAGACCGCAAGAGGGTAATGCAGGCACAGCGGGTCTGGACCGCAATAGGGTAGTGCAGGCACAGCAGGATTGGACCACAACGGGGAAGTGCAGGCACAGCAGGTCTGTTTCGCAATGGGATCATTTAAGCACAGTGGGTCTGGACCGCAATGGGGTAGTGCAGGCACAGGGGGATTGGACTGCAACGAGGTTGTGCAGGCACAGTGGGTTTGGTGCACAATGGGGTAGTTCAAGCACAGTGGGTTTGGTCTGCAACGTGGTAGTGCAAGCACAGCGGATTTGGACCACAACGTGGTAGTGCATGCATAGCAAGTTTGGACCGCAACAGGGGTAGTGCAGGCACAAAGTCTTGGATCGTAACGGGATAGTGCAAGCATAGCGAGTTTGGACAGCAACAGAGTAGTGCAAGCACAGAGGCTTAGACCGTAACAGGATGGTGCAGTCACAGCAGGGAATCCAGACTTCAGGTTCAAATAAACAGGACTTTATTAACAGGAACAAGACACAGCAGGACTTCAGGTACATAACACAACAGGAACAAGGCTGGAGTCTTAAGGCCCCGTCACACTAAGCAACATCGCTAGCAACATCGCTGCTAACGAACAACTTTTGTGACGTTGCTAGCGATGTTGCTGTGTGTGACATCCAGCAACAACCTGGCCCCTGCTGTGAGGTCGTTGGTTGTTGCTGAATGTCCTGGGCCATTTTTTAGTTGTTGCTGTCCCGCTGTGAAGCACAGATCGCTGTGTGTGACAGCGAGACAGCAACAACTAAATGTGCAGGCAGCAGGAGCCGGCTTCTGCGGAGGCTGGTAAGCAATGTAAATATCGGGTAACCAAGAAGCCCTGTCCTTGTTTACCCGATATTTACCTTTGTTACCAGCCTCCTCCGCTCTCACTGTCAGTGCCGGCTCCTGCTCTGTGCACATGTAGCTGCAGGACACATCGGGTTAATTAACCCGATGTGTACTGTAGCTAGGAGAGCAGGGAGCCAGCGCTAAGCAGTGTGCGCTGCTCCCTGCTCTGTGCACATTTAGCTGCAGTACACATCAGGTAATTAACCCGATGTGTGCTGTAACTAGGAGAGCAAGGAGCCAGCGCTAAGCGGTGTGCGCGGCTCCTGCTCTGTGCATATTTAGCTGCAGCACACATCGGGTAATTAACCCGATGTGTGCTGTAACTAGGAGAGCAGGGAGCCAGCGCTCAGTGTGCGCTGCTCCCTGCTCTGTGCACGTGTAGCTGCGTGCGCTGGTAACCAAGGTAAATATCGGGTTGGTTACCCGATATTTATCTTAGTTACCAAGCGCAGCATCTTCCACGCGGCGCTGGGGGCTGGTCACTGGTTGCTGGTGAGCTCACCAGCAACTCGTGTAGCGACGCTCCAGCGATCCCTGCCAGGTCAGGTTGCTGGTGGGATCGCTGGAGCGTCGCAGTGTGACATCTCACCAGCAACCTCCTAGCAACTTACCAGCGATCCCTATCGTTGTTGGGATCGCTGGTAAGTTGCTTAGTGTGACTGGACCTTTAGGACATGTCGGTAACTGGATACGCCGGTTCCTGAATACGCAGGTACCTGAATATGCCGGATCCGTGGATAACCGGACTCAGACAGGATACCAGACTCAGACAGGTGACACTGGGATTCAGCAGCAACAGGCTCCAGTCCTTCAGCAGCAATACAGACATAACGGGTCCGGGGCAGACATCAGTATGCCAGGACTAGATACAATCAGAACTGGTGCAGAATACAGGCAGACCAGAGCAACATGGCCGGAGCAACACAGAGCTAGGTTCAGTAACCTAAGGAAGTTGCTCAGCGACGCCCATCAGGGAAGAGGAACTTTTATACCAGATGCTTCCCAGCCTTAGGCTGGGAACATCTTAGCAAGGTGCGCATGCCACCTAATAAAAAGAAAGGAAGCGTGCGGGCGCGCCCCCTAGGCTGGTGGCCCGGAAACCCCACACATGTGCAGGCCCTGAAGTCTAGGCAGAAGCTGAAGACATCACACGTGGGCATCCGTGGGTGGGGTCAGCCGGGGACCGCACTGCATGTGGATGGAAATGAAGGTAAGAGGAGGGGCAGGAACATGGCACTAGGACGCCACGTAGTGCCGGCGTGCTAGGGGAGGCGGCGTTACACTGGGACCATACATTTTATGTGACCGGACATGCTAGTTTGCCAGCAAACAAAAGTAGATGACTCAACTAAATGTGATGTGTGCAGATCTGTCATTTGTACCCACTGTTAAAGGGAACCTGTCACCAGTTTTTTCACTATTAAACTAAAAGTATCACCTTCTGCAGCTCCTGGGCTGAATTCTATGAAGGTGCACCTTGTGCCCTGACTCCCCTTGCAGACCCCCAAAATAACTTTATAAAACTTGTCCGTTAGGTATGCTAATTACCCGTGTGGCTCAGATGGGTGGGCTCATTTTCTGCTTCTGTCCCCCCTCCTGCCGCTGTTCGCCGTCTTCCTTTCTTGATTGACGTGATGGCGCCTCCATCATCATCCTCGTTGCTCTTTCAAATCTCGTGCCTGTGCAGTTAGGTCGGCTCGCACAGGCGCAGTTCGCTCTGCCATATCGCGGGAAGAGCAGAAAACATAGGTGTCCTCGCCCGCGCCGGTGAGCTAAATGCGCAGGCGCGAGGATTAGGTCGGGTACGAGGATGACGCTGGTGAGGTGAACTATTTTATATTCAATGGGAAATACTACCACCAACTCAGGGGCATGGTAATGGGGCACCCTTGTGCCCCAGCCTATGCCAATCTGCTCTTGGGCTGGTGGGAGGATATGGTAGTATTCCATGATGATGAGGTTGTCTGGTGTCCTCAAATCCAATCTTGGGGTGTTGTATAGACAATATTCTTGTTCTTTTGTCTGGATTGCAGGAGTCTTTTGTGTTCCATTTGAATACCAACAATTCGGGCCTTACATTTATCTGTGAAATTGGGGGGATCTATTTTTTATCTATTCATCAACAAGGAAAGAGATGGCTCTTTGAGAACCTCAATATAACGCAAACCTAATCCCACCAATAGTTTATTACGGTGGGAAAGTTGTCACCGTCTCAGTCTGAAGAAAGGTATCCCAAAGGGCCAATTTCTCAGGCTCATCAGAAACATCTTGACTTTATCGTATCTCAATATCCAGGCACATGCCCTGAGGAAGAGGTTCAACGAGAGAGGCTATCCATCAGATGCAGTGGATATGGCTTATAATAATGCCCTGGAAAGCAATAAAAATGAGACTACTTTTGGCCAAACTCAAAAAGAGCGATGAATCAATCATACAATTCATCGGGATGACCATGGTCATGAGTATTTTGAGGTAGGTACAGGCTAATCCTCAGAGGTGACCCTGATATCTGTGACCTAATTAGTCCCATTCCAGCGGTTACATTTAGGAGGGGTAAAACCATCCACGACCATGTAATCCATAGGTTCTACATATTCCCTAATAATAGCTGGTACTTGGCTGGACCACAGGGAAGCAGGAACTTTCAAATGTGGTTGACGCAAATATGCTACACCATCTAAGGACTTCACAAGTGTAGTGACTGGAAGGAGATATAAAAGCAGAGACTTTTCAAACTGTAGAACGTCTGGAATTGTGTATACGTGTACATGTACTTGCATGCTTAATTATGTGGGTCAGGCAAAGACTATTGTCTCCCTCCTGACAGGGTGAAATTGTACAATTCTGACCAGTATCACTTTATGTATTAATAATTCTTAAACACTTCAACAGATCACAGTGATTATGAGACTGCTTTTTCATTAAACATTATACTTAATGTTAGTGGCAAATTTAGGTCAACATATTTAGGTTTATTTGTGAAAATATTGGAATTTTGGCAAAAATTTTGAAAATGTAGAAATATTTAAATTTTACATTTTTATGCCGTTAAAGCAGAGAGTTATGTCACACAAAATAGTTAATAAATAACATTTAGCAAGTCTACTTTACATCATCATCAGTTTATAAACCTTTTTTTTTTTCATACAAAGTTAGGATGCACGGCAGGGCTTGGAAGGGAAGGAGCACAATTTGATTTTTGGAACATAAAATCGAGTGGAATTGAAAGCGGATGCCATCTTGTGTTTGAAGAGCCATTAATGTGACAAAACAGTGGAAACCCCGCACAAGTGACCCCATTATGAAAAATAGACTCCTCAAGGAATTTATTTAGATGCATGGTGAGCACCCTGAATCCCCATGTGCTTCATAGAATTTTATAATGTTGAACTGTGATAATGACAAAATCAAATTTTTCCCACAAACATTTTATTTTAGCCCTAATTTTTTAATCTTCACACAAGGGTAACAGGATAAAATGCATCATATAATTTGTTGTGCAATATTTCCTGAGCATGATGATACCCCGTATGTGGTGGAAAACTATTGTTTGTATGTACGGAAGGGCTCAGAAGGAAAAAAGCGTCATTTGACTTTGGAATGCAAAATTGTTTGGACAGCCTTTGATGTGCCTGAACAGTGGAAACCCGCACAAGTGACCCAATTTTGGAAACTAGACTCCTCGAGGAATTTGTCTAGATATATGGTGAGCACCTTGAACCAACAGGTGCTTTACAGAATTTTACGACGCTGAACCGTAAAAATTTTAAAAACAGATTTGTTGCTTTAGCCCCAAATTTTTTCATTTTCAAAAGGGTAGCAGGCAAAAAATGGACCCTGAAATTTGTTGTGCAATTTCTCCTGATTACGCTGACACTCCATATGTGTTGGAAAACTATTGTGTGGACACAGTGCAGAGCTCCAAAAGGAAGGAGTGACGAATTGGAACGCAGACTTTAACTTGGATGGAATGGTCTGTGGGCGTCATGTCGCATTTGGAGAGCCTTTGATATGCCTAAACAGTGGAAATCCCTTACAAGTGACCCCATTTTGGACTAGTCCCTTCAAGGACTAATTTTTTTCATTTTCACAAGGGTAGCAGGAGAAAACGGACCTCAAACTTTGTTGTGCAATTTCTAATTATGACGATACCAAATATGTGGTAGAAAACTACTGTTTAGGCACACTGTCGAGCTCCAAAAGGAAGGAATGACATTTTTAAAGGCAGACTTTGATGGAATGGTCTGCAGGTGTCATGTTGCATGTAGAGAACCCTTGATGTGTCTAAACAGTGTAAACTCCCCACAAGAAATTGCAATTTGTAAACAAGACCTCTCAAAGAATTTATCTTGATGCATGGTGAGCACCTTGAACCCACAGGTGCTCACAAACCTTAACAAAACTGAACCTTGAAAATGAAAAAATAGGGTTTTATTCCCCAAAAAATGTTGCTTTAGCCCCAATTTTTTTTTTCATTTTGACAAGTGTAGCAGGAGAAAATGGATCCCAAAATTTGTTGTGCAATTTCACCTGAGTAGGCTGATACCCCATTCGTGGTGGGAAAACTGCTGTTTTGGCACACAGCCAAGCTTCAAAAGGAAGGAGTGACAATTTGAGTGCAGACTTTGATGGAATGGTCTGTGGGCGTCATGTCATATTTGGAGAGCCCTTGAGGTGCCAAAACAGAAGAAATCCCCCACAAGTAACCCTATATTGAAATGGATCTACTGTTTCCCTGGTCTCTGAGTTTTATAATGTGGTGGTAAATGTGAGTTGTGTAAAGTACATCAGGTTTGCATATTGGATTTGTGTAGAAATAAATTTAGTAGTCCATGGATGAGTGGTAGACAGAAACATTTTTTTATGCATAGGCCAGGTTTTTCGGGGCAGGTGTTGCTTTGCCAAGTGGTATCATTTCTTTTCCCCCTTCTGTAACACACTCTGCAATTTTTTGCGGCATTCCTCTCTTTGCAGTTTGAGGGACGTCACCTGGGAAATATTGCCCTGGTACAACATGAGTGCCTTCCGTTCCAGAGGTACTCGGGCCTGCTCCTTCCTGACTTTCAAACCTTAGGTCCTTAATCATTACCTTCTAAAACTGAAGGAATGTGTCGGCCTGGCTTGCACATCGTCATGGCACGAACGGGTTATATATGTTGCTATCTGTATAATGGTTAGTTTCAGATAGATCTTGTAACACTCGCCACAGGAGATGGTAAAGCTGTGAGCCAGAGTGAACCCACTGGACCACAGGTGGACCTGGGGCTTACGCTTAGTGGGGGGGGGCTTGACTAAGCACCCACTGTAAGGTAGATGCCAGGTGCCACTCGCAGGACAGTGGCCGGGACTGTGGCAGCTGACCCCTAACCCAGGGACGGACATGGGGACAAGCAGACACAGCCACTAGTGTAGCAAGGGCCTACGGGGTAGCTGAGGCTGCTGGTGCAGCCGGGATGAACGGACACAGTCTCTAGTATAGCAAGGACCTCCAGGGTAGCTGAGGCTGGTGGCATGGCAGGGGTGGCCGGACACAGGGTACCAAGGGGACAGGAGACAGGCAAGGACACTGTACACTGTAACAGAAGCACAGCGGACAAGGGAACCTGACAACTAGCTGACTAGTTCACAAAACCACTAACTAACGGAACACGTTGATCAGGCACCTCGCCTAGTGAGAGAGTGCCTTAAGTACCCAGTGCCTCTCAGCGATAGTGAATGACGTACTTGCCCCTTAAGAGAAGAGCAGCAACGCACTCTCACGCCCTAGGACTTCTAGGCCGTGTACACAGGTCTCAGGAGGGGGAAGCAGGAAGGAAACACCCACATGGAGGACCGCGGAGATGCCGGATAATGTGGTGAGAGCCGGCCATGGGGATGATTAAGTGCGTGTCCCTACGGGGAGGGGAGCGAGGGGTGCAGGGACGCCAGTACTACAGATATACAAGGGCCCCTAAATATAATCTAAGGTGGTTGTTTACCGCTTGTTCTTTCAGCCATGAGAATATGAGGCACACATGTTCCCCACTCTGGTGGTTGCTCCATCGGTGGAACCACTGATCTAACAATTATGACCTTTTCAGTTGATAGCGGGCAATATATGTAGATTGGGATACCACTTTAACAATTTGCCTACTTTCTAGTTAAAAATCATCATATATAAAAATATTATTGTCTGTTAGGGCAATGTTTGCCATGGTTAATCGCAACCTTCTATATTTTATAGACATAAATATTTACGAATTACAATACTGTTTATCAGCAGGAACGTGAATTGTGTTACTGAGTATTATTGCTTTGTCTATGTGGTTGTGTGTTATGTCCCGCTTATTATTATCTCTCCTTTGATCCATCAATGTTTTATGAGACTTTCTTTATATTTTTCATTAGTTCTTCTACATTCTGCATTTTATCTTGGTGTTGGCTTATTGATGGATATTGTTGTGTTGGATTGTGTGTTCTGTCTCCTGCAGAGTTGTGAGCACTAACTAAACAGGGTTTCTCAATCTTGAGTATTTGTTCTGTGCCTCTTGCGGTTATTTTCAGCAAATTCAACAGATTCTTGTCACTGTTCTCCTCATTCCAGAGTTTCCTGGTGTTAAAATCAACAAACATAAAAAGATGGACAGACGGACAGAACAGAACAGCCAGAACAGTTAGAAGGTATAATTAGTTTTCTATCTTTGGAAATATGTATTTCTGTAACTTCTGTTACAGGAATTGTACTGATCCTGAGTTAGAGCCCACAAAGACTTCTTATCTGGTGTTATTTGCTTAATTGTGTACAAGCTTCAGAGCTGCATTCATAATTCTGCTGGTTGTCATCGGAAGAAGAAATTCTGAAGTACACATCCCTAACAGTTTTGTTGAGCTCTTGTAATGAAGGGGGCAGGCTAAGTGCACATTGCATTTTTGCACTTAGCTAATATATAACCTCTGAAAAGCTCCAGACATGACCTTTAATGTTTCCATGGGTCACATTTACCAGACAATGGCTAAAGGTATGTGTAACACACAGACCACAATATACCCAGGACAGCAGGCATGGGTCGGGTCCTGTAACATGTGTCACACGTGTTGGTGGCCGTGCACGTGTCCCGGCGTTCTGGTGACAGTGAAAAGCACATGGCTGTGGGCGATTACGTCAGTGTAACTGTTTTCCCTGTCAACCAGGTGGTCAATGGCGTGCCCTTGATGTTGGTGCAAGATAAACAGGGGAGTAAGGAGGCAGGTACACAGCCATGATGGTGATAATATACTGAGATGATACGGCTCCACAGACAAGCAGACAGCTTTCACATCTCCACCAGACTCTGCTCCTTTGACTTCTGGCCCAGTGACCAGGCGCAGCCGTATTCCCACTGCAGGCGGAGCTGGTGATGGGGGAAGAGTCAGTACCAGTAGTTCTGGTGGTAACAGTCGCCACCCATCCACCAAGCTTGGTCTGGCTGGGACTTGCAGTACCGCTGGCACAGTGTAGGGGTGTGTGCCTTCCAGCTGAAGTTATCAACTCTCATTCCTGCCAATGGGACGGCATCACACCCGTTTTATATCTTCAATGGTCTGCTGTTCTTTGCCAGATATAGTCCTGTGTTTGGCTAGAGCTACACCCTTTTCTGGTACCGTGCATACCTTGCTGTTTTGTTCCCTGTTTGGTTTGACCTTGGCCTGTTTTCCTAACGTTCCTCCTGCCTGCTGATTCTGTACCTCGCCTGACATCTTGGTTTTGACCTCAGCCTGTTTTCTGGACATTCCTCCTGCCTTCTAATTTTGTACCCTGCTGACTTCCTGGTTTTTACCATGCCTGGTGACTATCCCTGTCTGTGGACGGCAGCCATTTCATAGGCAGCGATCTCCTGGATCTTGCAATAAATCCAGATCCCTGTATAGGGGTTAAAGAGTTTAAGGGTATTTGTCATGCCACCAGCCCAGGAACATCAGCGGCACTCATCACTTACCACCCCGGCCTCCATGCCCTTTGCTCCAGACCGCTGTTTTCGGGTCTCCCTGCCGGTGCCGCCAACGATCCCTGCCCAGAGGTCCCAGCGTCACTCTCCACTCGGGTCCCCTCCGCACTTCTGCCGGTATTCCAGCAGGTCCTGGCTCCTGCGCGCCTGCGGTCCACTTCATCCTCCTCTCCTGTGCTTCCTGCTCTGACGTCCAGGTCTCGGGGCTCGCACATGTGCACTAGGGCGAGGCATGCACTTTTTCCTCTTCTTAAAGGGCTAGCATCTCTTGACCCGGATGTTCCTCTGCTGAGCTCTGACAAGTACTGGGTACTTAAGACATCCTTCCCCATTGTGTGGTGCTTGTTCAACGTGTTCCTGTAGCTTGTCTCTCGTGCTAGTTGTTCAGGTCCCCCTGTGCTTCATACTGTGTTAATTTTGTCTCTGCCTGCAGACCCTGTATGCCAGTCTGAGAGCGTTCATCTTTCCGTCCCTCCTGTGTGTCTCCTTTGCCAACCAGCCACCACCGGTGCCTGCCAGCTTCAGTCTCCACCTGACCCTGCCAGCCTGTACTTGTCCTAGACCTACTACCACCTCGCCTGGAGACCCGAACGGGTCACTATCCAGTCTGCCTGTGTCTACTACGCTAGTCCCAGCTGCCATGCATTTAGGCCTTCTGGGGTTGCACCTGACAGTCCCTGTAGAGGGGTTAGCTTGTGGTTAGCTCCCCTGGGAAATCCACTGCACGGCCCCGTGGGTCCCCTCCTGGACTGTTGTAACAGCAAATCAGGATCCTGCTTAGTGGGCGGCTTGTCCTAGTTGGTTCGGGTTAACCATTTTGTGTCTGCTGTTACAATAGCACATGGATACAATGATACAGTCACATATGAGGTGGGATAACAGCAAGTGCGAAAAGAGCCTATCTTGTTGACCAAGCTGACACAACAGAGGTGGCCTCCTCTATCCCACTGGGGTGTTGTTCCCCAGCAGACCCCTGAGTTCCTGCTTCCTCTGACCTTCATGTAAAGTAGACTTTCTTGTGTACCTATCTTCTTTATGGGGGACCCATCTCCAGGCCCATACTCCTTCTGTGTCCACAGCTTTGAGTTTCAGGTAGGCTAAGGCGCTGTGCAGACCAGTGCAAGTCATAAGACGTCCTACTTGTGGTTTTGGGTCAGTTTGTTCTCATATAGCCCACTAGAGCGGGGGTTAGCATTCCCCTGCATGTCTCTGGCGTGTGCACTCGCTGAGCTCCAACTATACTCTGACTAAACTCTGAGGTAACAGCAGTTAGGTGCACTGAGACTCCGCCCACCAGCTATTCTGCCCAGCAACAAGGCCTGTGGGGAGCTTAACTCCTGATGTAAACGTGTATGCCACATGTCAGCAATATAACTACTGTTTATGACTATAAATGACTTTGATAGTACCCAACTCTGGGGTACTACATATGTCCTTTAGGCCTCTGTTTGGCAGGTATGCGTATACCATTGAACCCTTTTTAAAATGTAATGTAATAGCACATCACACATAGGTGCTATAGTATAGAGCAGGCTCAGGTGCTGAGCCTGCAACAAATCTGGCAAATGCTGGTTGTGTTACACAGCTGGCATCTTCATGTAATGGCAGCACCTGACAGCAGCATTTAAATGGTGAACATGTCATGATTCCTTTGTGCAGAACATTCTGTATTGTTCTGCTATGCTCTCGTGCAGAGCCGGTATATGTTGCCTATGGTGCTGTCAGGTTTCCAGGTTTTCCAGTTCTCTTTTGAATGAGCTTGCCCTCGGTTAACATGGAGTTTACTGTTCTGTTGCCCTACTTCCTGTCCAGCTGCTTAAAAGGCCGCCTCTAAGCCTAGTCCAGTGCCTGAGTATACTGCTTGCTGTGTGCTCCTGCTTTGCTGCTGCTAATCCTGATTGCCTTTGGATCCTCCTAAAGACTACCGACCGACCGACTCTGGACCTTACCCGGTTTCTCTAAGCTGTGCCCGGATTCCGTCTGCCATCTTCGGTCAGCACTCTGCCCGGTTCTCTCTGGTTCGTAACCACTCTGGACAATCATTCCGTACGGACACTCCTGGACTTTTACCGCTTGCCCCTTGTGTCCCGGCTGCGGCGCATTTAGGCCTTCCGGGGTGATTGCCGGACAGTCCCTGTATAGGGGTTCGCTCTGGTGGTCTCCCTGGGGGAGTCCGGTGCGTGGCCCCGGGAATTCCCTTCGCTCCGTTTCGGAAAGGTATTTTGTGTATTTCTACTGCTGTGTTTTCCGTTGTGTATCTACCGTGGTTACATATTATAAAACATCTTGTACCAGGAACTCGTCTCTGATTGTCATTGCCCTACGCTATCGAAATCCTCAGAACATATATAAGTATTACATTATACTCAGGCCTTAGGAGGATTTCGCTGGGGCAATGACTGAGACACGAGTAGATCAGCTCTTCTCCATGATTAACTCCCTGCAGCAGGAGATGGAGGCGGTGCAGAATAAACTTAGAGATGTGGAGGCACAGCTGGGCCATGATCACCAGGTACTGGGGCCGGCTATACAGGATTTGCAAGTCAGAGTGGAGGCTCAGGAAGCCGTCCCCACTACGTCCGTATCAGCTGCCGGTATGCCTAGGTTACCCCCATTCCGTTTCAATGGTGATCGTAGTCAGTTCCGTGGATTTGTTAACCAATGTATACTGTTTTTCGATGTACATTCTGATTATTACCGTTCTGATCGGTCAAAGGTGTTATGTATCATCATGTTATTAACCTCACGAGCACTGGCTTGGGCTAATCCCATGATAGAGAATCGGGACATCCGTTTGAACCACGTGGATGACTTTCTGACCGCAATGGCGCAAATGTTTGATGATCCGAATCGCCGTGCTACCGCTGAATCGGCTCTCCTTTCCTTACGTCAGGGAAAGCGTTCTGTCGTTGAATACGCCACTGAGTTCAAGAGGTTAGTGGTAGACACCGACTGGGGAAACAATGAATTATTATCTGTTTTCAGAAAAGGTTTGTCCAGTACCATCAAGGACGAGTTAGCCCGTTCCGAATCTCCAGGGGATTTTGAACTGTTTCTCCAGCACTGTGTGCGCATTGATACTCGTTTGACGGAACGTAGACAGGAAAAATGGGCAGCTGTAAACCGTGTAAACAATATTGCGTTTCCTTCCAGAGAACCCGCTCTCAGGACGCCACGGGAGGCCGAGGACGTACCTATGCAAGTGGACTCTTTGCAAAAACGAGAGACCAACGAACGTCGTGAACACCGGCTCCGTGAGCGTTTGTGTTTCTATTGCGGTCAATCGGACCATTTCTTGATCGACTGCCCGAAACGTCCAAATCGCCCAAATAAGGTATTGGCAGCCATGGCAGAGTGTGACAACACGGATGCAGAGTCCGATATCTCTGAGGCAAGTGGACACTTGGATGCGGTATTTCCCTTGACTGTAATGTCTACCTACCGAAGGACTCAGAGGGGAAATATACTGTTACGGTTGCTGCGAGCACTGGAGACTATGTCCAGATTTCTTGCTACTGCACATGTGCGAGCGCTGGAGACTAAGTCCAGATTTCTTGCTACTGCACATGTGCGAGCGCTGGAGACTAAGTCCAGATTTCGTGCTACTGCACATGTGCGAGCGCTGGAGACTAAGTCCAGATTTCGTGCTACTGCACATGTGCGAGCGCTGGAGACTAAGTCCAGATTTCTTGCTACTGCACATGTGCGAGCGCCGGAGACTAAGTCCAATCTTGGAGCCATTGCACATGTGTGGGTGACATCATCGCTGACACGAGGTCACATGTCTCTGACACCTTCTATGCCGATTGGTCGCTGGTCATGTGCTTGTGACGTCTTGCTCGGTGATAGGCCAGCATGACGTCACTCCTGTCGTTCTGGCAGCGGATTGGCTCTGGTGTCCTCCATCTTGGATGAGGCACAGAGTCTATATAAGACCCTGACACACGCCGCATGGTGCTCAGTCCTCTTGGTTCATGCATATGAGTAGACGCTCTGTGCGCGTTCCTCTAGGCATTCCTCTGTCTATGCTAGGTGAGCGCTACCGGCAGGGTAGCGTTCTTATACCTTACAGCTTCGGCTGCTGTCCGTATCCTTACCTCTTAGGGGAGCGGACATAGGCAGGTGCCTGAGGCACATGGTCTGGCTGGGCCTTGTGATTCTACTCGTAGGTGGACGTTGCCGCTAGGGTAACGTTCCTTATACTGCGTCTGGCAGTTGTTCGTATCCTCGCACACTAGGGGAGCGAACAGAGGTAGGAGCTTTGTGCGGCTTACGCTGCTGTTCGTCTCTTTTGCACCACTAGAAGAGCGGACCTAGGCAGGTGCCATATCTAGTGGTTCGTGTCCTCGCACACTAGTGGAGCGAACGCAGGTAGGAGCTTTGTGCGGCTTACGCTGCTGTTCGTCTCTTTTGCACCACTAGAAGAGCGGACCTAGGTAGGTGCCATTTCGCACACATTGCCTTTGTCTCTGTGATTGTTAACAGAGATCATTCCACACACCCTCCAAGTAAGGGAGGAATTGCTTTACTTACTTATTATATCCTTCTGTGAGTTAACAGATGTATTGCACTCTGCCATAGTCTGCAGCAAAGTCTTTGCACGGTGGACCCTGACTGTCTGATACTCCTTTCGGTTATTATCAGACAGCCCCCCGTAACATTAGGACTGAGCCAAGGGTCTGGCAGTTATGGCAGAATATCAGCAGTTACACCGTTACATACAAGTACTTGAGTCACGGCTCAAGAGTATAGAGGATAAACCTCAGACCATGGTGACATCTGCACATGATCCTCGACTTGCTCTGCCAAACAGATATTCTGGCGATGCCAGATCATGTCGTGGTTTCATTAGTCAGTGTCAGATACACCTAGAGGTCAACTCTTCTCGCTTCTCTACGGAGAGGTCCAGAGTAGGCTTTATCATCTCATTACTTCAGGACAAAGCCTTAGAATGGGCGACTCCCCTATGGGAGCGCTCTGATGTGGTTACTCTGAGACATCAAGACTTTCTTGATGCTCTTAAGGCGGTATTCATGGGTCCGCAGGTTACCCATGATGCGGCCCTGAGACTGTTAGATCTATCTCAGGGTTCGTTATCCACTAGTTCTTATGCCATTGCTTTTAGAACTCTGGTGGCAGAACTAGATTGGCCAGAGAAGGTGTTGATTCCTATCTTCTGGAGAGGGTTGGCAGGCTATGTCAAGGATGCCCTTGCTACTCGTGACGTCCCTGCTTCTCTGGAGGACTTGATCACAGTTGCAACGAGGATCGATGTACGCCATAAGGAACGTAGACTCGAGGTCTCTTCCTCACGCCCTAAGCATCGGGCTATTCCAGTTGTTGAGGGTCCACTACCATCTTCCTCAGCATCTGAAACATCTCCCACTCCTATGGAGTTAGGTCATACGTTCTCCAGACTACGCAAGTCTGGTCCTCCTATATGTTACGTATGTCGTCAGGCTGGGCACTATGCCAACAAGTGTCCTAGTCGTCAGGGAAACTCCCTGGCCTAGTAACCATTAGAGGGGGGTTACTAGAGACGTCTTCTGCACCCTCTAAGTGTTGTATCCCAGGTCAGCTCTCGTTATCTGAGAATACATGGCCTATTATGGCTTTTGTGGATTCCGGAGCTGACGGGATTTTTGTGTCCTCAGGATTTGTAAAGGGACACAATATTCCCTCTATCATGTTAGAGGCGCCTATTCCTGTCCGTGTTGTTAATGGAACTATGTTGTCTGACTCCATTACATTGAGGACAGTTCCCTTGCGCCTTTCCCTGTCTCAGGGTCACATAGAGGAGATTTCTTTTCTTGTTTTGCCTGAGGGTATAGACGACGTCCTTCTGGGTCTTCCATGGCTTCGGACTCATGCTCCTCACATTGACTGGGAGTCTGACAGCATTATTAGTTGGGGTTCGAAATGTCAGTCCCGATGTCTTCCCTTACCACCTAAGGTCGTTGCGGTTGCATCAACTGATCTCTCTCCCATACCTACACCCTATTTGGATTTCGCTGACGTGTTCTCCAAACAGGGTGCTGAGGTTCTTCCACCCCATAGGCCGTATGACTGTGCCATAGACCTTATCCCAGGTTCGGTTCCACCTAAAGGCAGGGTTTACCCCCTGTCGATACCTGAGTCGGAGGCCATGTCGACCTATATAAGAGAGAGTTTAGAGAAGGGGTTCATTCGTAAGTCTGTCTCTCCCGCGGGAGCTGGGTTTTTCTTTGTTCGGAAGAAAGAGGGTGATTTGCGTCCCTGCATAGATTACAGGGGTCTCAACGCAATCACAATAAAGAACAAATACCCATTACCTTTAATTTCGGAGCTCTTTGACAGACTGAGAGGAGCTCAAGTTTTTACGAAGTTGGATCTGCGGGGTGCGTATAACTTGGTACGAATTCGAAAGGGTGACGAATGGAAGACCGCTTTTAACACCCGAGACGGTCACTATGAATACCTCGTCATGCCTTTTGGGTTATGTAATGCACCCGCAGTATTTCAGGACTTCGTAAACGATGTGTTCAGGGATTTACTGTTATCCTCAGTAGTGGTGTATCTGGACGACATCCTGATTTTTTCTCCTGATCTGGAGACTCATCGTCAGGATGTCGTTCGTGTCCTTTCCCGTTTAAGGGAGCACTCATTGTTTGCTAAACTCGAGAAATGTGTATTCGAGCAGTCCTCATTGCCTTTTTTGGGTTACATTATCTCACAAGAGGGTCTGGCTATGGATCCTGCGAAGCTCTCTGCTGTCCTGCAATGGTCCGAACCTCATTCCTTGAAGGCGGTGCAACGCTTCTTAGGATTCATAAATTATTACAGGCAGTTCATACCCCATTTTTCTACTTTGGTGGCCCCTTTGGTGGCCTTGACTAAGAAAGGTGCTAATCCCAAAGCCTGGTCTACTGAGACATCTCAGGCTTTTGAGGCAGTAAAAAGACACTTTTCAACTGCTCCCGTTCTTCAAAGACCCGATGAGAATAAGCCCTTCCTCTTAGAGGTTGATGCCTCTTCAGTGGGTGCTGGTGTGGTCTTGTATCAAAAGAACGGTGCAGGTAGAAAAAGGCCGTGTTTCTTCTTTGCTAAAACCTTTTCACCGGCAGAGAGAAACTATACCATTGGGGATAGGGAACTGCTCGCCTTGAGATTAGCCTTGGAGGAGTGGCGTCACTTGCTGGAAGGAGCGAAACATCCTTTCCAGGTCTATACAGACCATAAGAATCTGACGTACTTACAAACCGCTCAGCGTCTGAATCCTCGCCAAGCCCGCTGGTCCTTGTTTTTCTCCCGCTTTCACTTCTCCATCAACTATCTGTCTGGGAGTAAGAATAACAAGGCAGACGCCCTGTCTCGCTCTATGCTTTCTACCCAGGAAGAGATTGACGAACCTCGTCTTATCCTTCCCTCCAGGGTTTTTCATACGCTCTCCCCTGTGACGTTAGACCAAATCCCACCGGGCAAGACCTTTGTTCCGCCTGATCGACAGAATGATATACTGTCATGGGCCCACACCTCAAAGGTGGGTGGGCATTTTGGTATTAGGCGGACACGAGAGTTACTGGAGAGGTGGTATTGGTGGCCACACTTAGCCAGCCACGTCAAGAGATATGTCGGTTCCTGCTACTCGTGTGCTCGCAACCGTCCATTACGGCAGAGACCGGCTGGGCTCTTGCATCCTTTACCAGTGCCAGATAGACCATGGGAGGTGGTAGGCATGGACTTTGTGGGTGATCTTCCATGTTCACAGGGACATAGATTTGTGTGGGTCATTACGGACCATTTCTCCCGGATGGTTCATCTCGTACCGTTATCGAGAATCCCATCTTCCAGGGTACTAGCCAAACTATTCCTCAAGCATGTCTTTAGGCTTCACGGGATGCCAGATCGTATCATTTGTGATAGAGGCCCGCAATTTACTTCCCGTTTCTGGCGAGATCTTTGTAGCCTTCTGCAAATTGAGTTGAATCTCTCTTCGGCATACCATCCGGAGACTAATGGTTTGGTTGAACGTACCAATCAATCTATGATTATATACCTTCGACACTTTGTTGCTGAGAACCACGATAACTGGTCCTCCCTCCTACCCTGGGCAGAATTTGCCCTTAACAATTCGCTGGCTGAGGCCACTGGGCAGACACCGTTCGTACTCAATAATGGGCAACACCCTAGGGTACCGGTACCGTTTCCCGCTGCTGCACCTCCTCCTCTTGTGGCCGACTGGGCAACTAATGCCAGAGAGGTTTGGGATCGGACTCAAGAGTCGATCCAAGCAGCTAAGGACCGTATGAAGACGGTGTCCGATAGGTTTCGTCGCCCGGCTCCTGTCTTTTCTCCAGGGGACTTTGTGTGGCTCTCTGCAAAACACGTGAGACTTAGAGTGAGCTCTGTCAAATTTGCTCCTCGCTTCCTGGGTCCTTATGAGGTTCTTCGACAGGTAAATCCTGTAGTCTATCAATTGAAGTTACCTGTCCATCTTAGGATTCATGACAAATTCCATGTCTCACTGCTAAAGCCGGCTATTTTACCTCACGCTCGTGAAGTGCACTCTCCTGCCTCTGATTCCTCTCGCTCTAGCTATGAGGTACGAGCCATAGTTGGTTCTAAGATGGTTAGAGGGCGCAGGTTCTTCTTGATAGATTGGGAGGGCTATGGCCCGGAACATCGCTCTTGGGAGCCTGAGGAGGCTGTCCATGCTCCCGACTTAGTTGCCGATTACCTGCGTCGCCGGGAGGGGGGCCCTTGAGGGGGAGGTACTGTTACGGTTGCTGCGAGCACTGGAGACTATGTCCAGATTTCTTGCTACTGCACATGTGCGAGCGCTGGAGACTAAGTCCAGATTTCTTGCTACTGCACATGTGCGAGCGCTGGAGACTAAGTCCAGATTTCGTGCTACTGCACATGTGCGAGCGCTGGAGACTAAGTCCAGATTTCGTGCTACTGCACATGTGCGAGCGCTGGAGACTAAGTCCAGATTTCTTGCTACTGCACATGTGCGAGCGCCGGAGACTAAGTCCAATCTTGGAGCCATTGCACATGTGTGGGTGACATCATCGCTGACACGAGGTCACATGTCTCTGACACCTTCTATGCCGATTGGTCGCTGGTCATGTGCTTGTGACGTCTTGCTCGGTGATAGGCCAGCATGACGTCACTCCTGTCGTTCTGGCAGCGGATTGGCTCTGGTGTCCTCCATCTTGGATGAGGCACAGAGTCTATATAAGACCCTGACACACGCCGCATGGTGCTCAGTCCTCTTGGTTCATGCATATGAGTAGACGCTCTGTGCGCGTTCCTCTAGGCATTCCTCTGTCTATGCTAGGTGAGCGCTACCGGCAGGGTAGCGTTCTTATACCTTACAGCTTCGGCTGCTGTCCGTATCCTTACCTCTTAGGGGAGCGGACATAGGCAGGTGCCTGAGGCACATGGTCTGGCTGGGCCTTGTGATTCTACTCGTAGGTGGACGTTGCCGCTAGGGTAACGTTCCTTATACTGCGTCTGGCAGTTGTTCGTATCCTCGCACACTAGGGGAGCGAACAGAGGTAGGAGCTTTGTGCGGCTTACGCTGCTGTTCGTCTCTTTTGCACCACTAGAAGAGCGGACCTAGGCAGGTGCCATATCTAGTGGTTCGTGTCCTCGCACACTAGTGGAGCGAACGCAGGTAGGAGCTTTGTGCGGCTTACGCTGCTGTTCGTCTCTTTTGCACCACTAGAAGAGCGGACCTAGGTAGGTGCCATTTCGCACACATTGCCTTTGTCTCTGTGATTGTTAACAGAGATCATTCCACACACCCTCCAAGTAAGGGAGGAATTGCTTTACTTACTTATTATATCCTTCTGTGAGTTAACAGAGGTATTGCACTCTGCCATAGTCTGCAGCAAAGTCTTTGCACGGTGGACCCTGACTGTCTGATACTCCTTTCGGTTATTATCAGACAGCCCCCCGTAACATATACCCATTGCTTACTCCCCATTCAGATCCGTTGGGAGGGACAGCTAATTCCTACCTCTGCAGTGATAGACTCCGGGGCAGGGGGAAATTTCATGGACTCTTCCTTTACCAGGAAACACGGTATCCGGACTCAGCAAAGATCCTCACCGGTTACCATGGAGACGGTAGACGGATCTCCGTTAATCTCTGGACCAGTGGATCGGGAAACAGTACCGCTCGAATGCGTGATGAAGCCAGGTCAGCAGGGGACCCTTGTTTTCATGATAATTTCTTCTCCTCATTTTCCGATTATTTTAGGTATTCCGTGGCTACGGTCTACAAATCCGGTCATCGATTGGGAGACTAAGGAAATATCCTTCCCACCACAGAGTGGTCCGACCATTTGTCCAGCCGTTCCGGTTCCAGTAACACCAAATACGGAGGGCACTGTACAGGTACCTGTTTTACCCCCGGTTTACCGTGACTTCGCTGATATATGCGACAAAAGAAAAGCCGATCAGCTTCCCCCGCATAGACCGTATGATTGCCCCATAGACTTACTCCCAGGGGCGGAGATTCCGTTTGGTCATGTCTACCCGTTGGCGGCACCTGAGCTAGAAGCACTAAAAGAGTATATTGATGAAAGCCTAGCCAAGGGATTTATTCGTCCGTCTACCTCACCCGCAGGGGCACCAATCTTTTTCGTGAAAAAGAAGGAGGGGACTCTAAGACCCTGTATTGACTACCGGGAACTGAATAAGATAACCATCCGGAACCGGTATCCGTTACCGTTGATTCCTGAGCTATTGGAGAGGGTCCAACAGGCAAAAATATTCACCAAATTAGACCTCCGTGGGGCATATAATCTGCTTCGTATACGTCCCGGAGACGAGTGGAAGACCGCGTTCCGATGTCGGTACGGACATTTTGAGTACCTAGTGATGCCTTTTGGACTTTGTAACGCTCCCGCGGCATTTCAACATCTAGTTAACGATATTTTTAGGGATATCATGGACCAATTCATGGTGATCTATCTGGACGATATCCTAATCTTTTCTGATTCTCTACAGGACCACCAGGAGCACGTCAAGACCGTACTTACCCGTCTGAGGGAAAACCGCCTATACATTAAACTGGAGAAATGCGAGTTCCACTGCTCACAAATACAATTCTTAGGTTATGTCATCTCTCCTCAGGGACTGAACATGGAATCTAGCAAGATACAAGCCATTCTAGACTGGCCGGAACCGGGAAACATCAAAGAGGTACAACGCTTTGTCGGTTTTGCCAACTTTTACCGACGCTTTATCCGTAACTTTTCGGAGATTGTTCGTCCCATCACTCTGTTGACCAAGAAAGGACAGAAGTTTGTGTGGTCCGCCCAGGCCCAGGAAGCATTCCATCGTCTCAAGGTATGTTTTACCTCAGCGCCAATATTAGTACATCCGAATCCCGCACTTCCCTTTATCGTGGAGGTCGACGCTTCCGACTATGCATTAGGGGCCATTCTTTCTCAAAGGACCGGGGACAAGAGTCTCTTGCATCCGTGTGCCTTCTTTTCCCGCCGGTTGTCCCCTGCAGAAAGGAACTATGACATTGCGGACAAGGAATTATTGGCGATTATTTCCGCTTTCAAGGAATGGAGACACCACTTACAGGGAGCCGCGCAGCAAGTGATAGTACTCACAGATCATCGTAATCTGGAATTTCTTAAGTCTGCCAGGTGCCTGTCTCCACGGCAAGCCCGTTGGAGCCTATTTCTTAACCAATTCAATTTTATCGTTACATACCGTCCAGGTTCACGTAATGGGAAAGCCGATGCCTTGTCCCGAATCCACGCCGTGGACTCCGTACCTGGAACCCCGTCTCAGACCGTGTTATCGGATGCCAATTTCGTTGGAGTAATCCAGGACCAGGACTTGTGGAAGGACATCAAGCTGGCCTATGATGGTGACGTATTTCTTGCTGCCCCCCCGAATGATGTAACACTTGTTCTTCGGAATGGTGTGTGGTTGAGAGAGTGACGCATTTATGTCCCGGAGGCCGTAAGACTTCGGGTTCTCAAGTTGGTCCATGACTCCGTGTTGGCTGGTCATAGGGGGGTACAGAAGACGCAGGAATTTCTGAGCCGTTTCTTCTGGTGGCCTACCTGTTTAAAAGATGTGAAGGACTATGTCCACTCATGTGTGGTTTGTGCCCGCTGCAAGGTCCCTCGTGTGGCTCCTACGGGACTCCTCCAACCGTTACCCGTGCCATCTCGCCCTTGGGGGTCTATCTCCATGGATTTCATTGTGGAGTTGCCAGTCTCAGGCGGGCACAATACCATTTTAGTGGTGGTGGATCGATTGACTAAAGCGGCTCACTTCATTCCGTGTACCGGTCTTCCCTCAGCCGCAGAGACAGTGGATTTGGTTATCCAGAACGTATTCCGATTGCATGGGGTACCAGACGAGATCATCTCTGACCGGGGCGTGCAGTTCACGTCTAGATTCTGGAAGGGGTTTTGTACGGCACTCCAGATTGATGTCTGTTTGTCTTCTGCATACCATCCTCAGACAAATGGGCAAACCGAACGGACGAATCAAACCCTGGAACAATACCTTCGATGTTATGTCAGCCATCTCCAAGACGATTGGTTGAAGATGCTTCCGTTGGCGGAGTTCTCATATAACAACACTCAGAGCAGCTCCACTAAGGTAACGCCCTTTTTCGCTAACCTGGGTTACCATCCGACTGTTTTGCCTAGGTCACCGGTTGCAGTTTCGGTGCCAGCGGTGGAGGACAGATTGACAGAACTACGACAAAATCTGGAGGTTCTAAAGGACACTGTGGCTATGGCCCAGGAGCGTTACAAGAGGTCGGCAGACACTCACCGGAAACCGGCACCCATGTACAAGGTAGGGGACTCTGTATGGTTATCCACCAAAAACCTGAGATTGGGTGTTCCTTCGCAGAAGCTGGGTCAAAAATTCATCGGTCCGTTCAAGATCACCGGGATCGTGAGCCCTGTGGCCTGTCGGCTACGGTTGCCGCACCATCTAAAGGTACACCAGGTCTTTCATGTGTCTCTCCTCAAACCCGTTTCCCCTAATACGTTTCATGGTCGTGTTGTGCCCCCTCCTCCGCCTGTGATGGTCGACGGCGAGGAGCAGTTCGTGGTTGAGGACATTATTGACTCCCGGCTCCATCGTCGTCGGCTCCAGTATCTGGTACGTTGGCAGGGGTACGCCCCCGAGGACGATTCCTGGGAACCGGTGGGTAACATTCGGGCACCCCGGAAGATTGCCCAGTTTCATCGACGTTTCCCGGACAAGCCAGGCCCTGATCCGTCCTGAGGCCGTCTCTGGGGGGGGGAGTAATGTCAGGTTTCCAGGTTTTCCAGTTCTCTTTTGAATGAGCTTGCCCTCGGTTAACATGGAGTTTACTGTTCTGTTGCCCTACTTCCTGTCCAGCTGCTTAAAAGGCCGCCTCTAAGCCTAGTCCAGTGCCTGAGTATACTGCTTGCTGTGTGCTCCTGCTTTGCTGCTGCTAATCCTGATTGCCTTTGGATCCTCCTAAAGACTACCGACCGACCGACTCTGGACCTTACCCGGTTTCTCTAAGCTGTGCCCGGATTCCGTCTGCCATCTTCGGTCAGCACTCTGCCCGGTTCTCTCTGGTTCGTAACCACTCTGGACAATCATTCCGTACGGACACTCCTGGACTTTTACCGCTTGCCCCTTGTGTCCCGGCTGCGGCGCATTTAGGCCTTCCGGGGTGATTGCCGGACAGTCCCTGTATAGGGGTTCGCTCTGGTGGTCTCCCTGGGGGAGTCCGGTGCGTGGCCCCGGGAATTCCCTTCGCTCCGTTTCGGAAAGGTATTTTGTGTATTTGTACTGCTGTGTTTTCCGTTGTGTATCTACCGTGGTTACATATTATAAAACATCTTGTAACAGGAACTCGTCTCTGATTGTCATTGCCCTACGCTATCGAAATCCTCAGAACATATATAAGTATTACAGGTGCAGAGCATTTTGCAGGATGAATGCTCTGCTGGTTGTTTCACAGCACTGGGTTTCACGTTGGTCCTGGGAGGTGCTCTCACAGATTCTTCTCATTCCCGGTGATTGCTCTGCCTCATTAGGAAGTGTGTTAGCTCAGGACAATGCCAGTCGTACTTCCTGTTTACAGTTGTGCTGTTGGCTCCCGTGGTTCTCAGTGTTCAGATCTTGGTCTCTCGACTCCGGACTGCTGTTTATCCATCTCTGCCTGTCCTCCCCTGTTTCTGTTGTAACTTCCCGGCTTCTGACCTCAGACTTCCTCCTGACCACGTCCTTGCCTGCTACCTGTATCTTGTATGTACTCTCCTGGAACTATGATCTTCGGCTTGTATCCTGACTTCATCGCTGTCTGGCACCCGTGTACTATTATGCCCTTCTGGTTTATGATGTTGGCCTGCCTGACTACTTCTCCATTTACTGCATACAAGTAGTGTCTAGCGCCTCCTTATGGCAGTGATCACAAAACCAGTTCCCATCACTCCCCCCTGTAACTCTATTGTCCGGTACCAATGGGTTGCCATCATACCTTTCTGCTGTCTGCTGAAGACCCCTATGACTGCCATCATAAATTTCGTATGATGCTACACCAATGGTAGGGTTTCACAGAAGATGAAGGTGACATGAGCGAGCGAGTGATCGGATGTAGGAAGCAAAGGAAAAATCTGAGTCAAAAATAACCCCAAGACAGAGTGTATGCTACTCTGGTGAGTAATGTTATGCTTTTTATGATTTCTGTGACTAGAAGATGTAGAGAGACTTGTTAAATACTGTGGAAAGGTAGCAATATTGATCCATATAGTGTTATGGGCTAACTTTCCAAAAATTATGGGGCTCCTTTCGCCCATGTAGTGCAAGTAGGGGATTCAATATGGGACTGTTCGATACTCCTATTGTCTGGCACAAGCGTGCATCATGTGGTTCATACTCGCCCCTGGAGTAAACAGCAATGCTCCTCTTTGGGGTGAGTAGGAGCAGTTCAAGCACCCATTATGTACCTCAAGATTCGGAAAGAGGAAACTGAAGCTGTTAAGTAGTCTCACTCTCATCCCAAAAGGTATCAGGAATTATTCAGTGCTGTTCTGCTTCAGTCCCCTTATCCCCTGTGCTATTCCTCCTCTGCCGGCTCAGGGGGAGTATCAGATGTGGCTCCATTGGTTTCCACTCCTCCTTCACTGACGGAGCAGGCAGATCTTCTGGAAGGCCGCAGGAAACAAGCCTTGTGTGGGGAGTGAGGGTACAGGGCATCCTGCAAGGATCCGAGGGGCCGGGAAAGAAGCTCTTCATCTGAAGATGGAAGTAATGGGGAGTAATGGTATAATCACACACGGAAATGTCAAATGGGTTTCGGAAGGTTAGGAAAAGGAGGATACACAAGGAGTTCAATCTCAGACAATTTCAGTTTTAGATGGAGGGAGGACATGATGTTAGAGACAATAGACAGACAATCCCTGGTATTTTGTAGTAATGCAGGATCATGTCAGAAGATGATTTGTATAATTGTATGTCTTCAGCACAGAGTTGGTATTGGAAACCAAATATATTGATGGTTTTTCCAATAGGGGCAGTATATATGGAGAAGAGGAGGGGGGCTAGAACTGAACCCTGAGGATTCCCGACAGTAAAGGCCACGTCTCACTAAGCAACATCGCTAGTGACATCGCTGCTGAGGCACGACTTTTGTGACGCAACAGCGATGTTGCTAGCGATGTTGCTGTATGTGACATCCAGCAACAACCTGGCCCCTGCTGTGAGGTCGTTGGTTGTTGCTGAATGTCCTGGGCCATTTTTTAGTTGTTGCTCTCCCGCTGTGAAGCACACATCGCTGTGTGTGACAGCGACAGAGCAACAACTGAATGTGCAGTGAGCAGGGAGCCGGCTTCTGCGGACGCTGGTAATCAATGTAAATATAGTGTAACCAAGAAGCCCTTTCCTTGTTTACCAATATTTACCTTTGTTACCAGCGTCCGCCGCTCTCACGCTGTCAGTGTCGGCTCCCTGCTCCCTGCACACATAGCCAGACTACACATCGGGTAATTAACGAGTGCACGGAGCCAGCGCTAAGTGGTGTGCGCTGGTAACCAAGGTAAATATCGGGTTGGTTACCCGATATTTACCTTAGTTACCAAGCGCAGCATCGCTTCCATGCGTCGCTGCTGGCTGGGGGCTGGTCACTGGTTGCTGGTGAGATCTGCCTGTTTGACAGCTCACCAGCAACCCATGTAGTGACGCTCCAGCGATCCCTGCCAGGTCAGGTTGCTGGTGGGATCACTGGAGCGTCGCTTAATGGTACCTTAAGGGGAAGAGGAGATGAAGAAAAGTCAACAACAGATACAGTAAAGGAGCCTTCAGAGAGGTAGGCGGAGAACCAGGAGAGAGCGATGTCCTTGAGCCCGATAGAGCAGAGCATAGTGAGGAAGAGATGGTGATCCACAGTGTCAAATGCAGCAGAGAGATCCAGGAAAATCAGCAGGGAGTAGTGACCATGAGATTTAGCTGTTATTAGATTATTAGTAAGAGCAGTTTCCGTAGAGTGTAAGAAGCCTAAACCAGAATGTAAAGGGTCAAGAAGAGTGTTATCTAAGAGATAGCGTATTAGACAGGAGTGGACCAAACGTTCCAGAAGTTTGGAACTGAAGGGAAGATTAGAGACAGGTCTGTAGTTAGCAGAACAGTTCTTATTGAGAGATGGTTTGTAACTAATGGGTGCATGCTGGCATGCTTGAAGGAGGAGGGAAAGACACCAGATGAGAAAGAGGTTAAATATTTTAGTTAGGTGGGTGGTGTCAGCTGGGGAAATGGACTGAAGGAGATGTGAGGGAAAAGGGTCACTGGAGAAGGTCGTAGGGTGAGAAGATGCAAGGAGCCTGGTAACTTCTACTTCTGTGACCTGTTCAAAAACAGAAAGTGAGCTAGATGAAGTGCAGGAGGGAAGAGAATGTGTGATATTGAGGGATAAGGAGAACCTTTCCTGTTGGATATGGTCAATTGTTTCTTTGAAATAATCATTGTTTCATCCAGGGCACTTTCCAGGGTTTTATTATCATGATTCAGAGCACATTCAGGATATGAGAGGGAGGAGACGAGGGCCAATGATGACTGTGTCGCGGGCGGAGGAGGGGACGCAGCGCTCTCCCACTGCTCGGGTCCGGCTGCCGCTGCGGCTGCTGCGGCCTGCTGCTGTCGCTGCTCGGTGGCTCGAGCGATGGGCCGGATCCCGGGGACTCGAGCGGCGCTCCTCGCCCGTGAGTGAAAGGGGATTGGGATTTGGGGATAGTTTATTGTCCGTGACGCCACCCACGGTTGTGGTGATTGAATGTACACCACCGCTGCTCTGGCTGGGGATCCCGGGAGTGATGGTGTGGAGCAGCCAGTTGTTGTGTTGCCCCTCCGTGGGTAGGGGTTGGTGATCCCGGGGCCCAGTGATGGGGTTGGGATGGTGGACAGGCGGGTATGGGGCCTGTGGAGGTGCAGGGGCGCAGGGGCAGTGCTGTGCCGCACGGCACGGTGGTACTCACTCAGCCCAATGAAGCACACAGAGTCTTTGCTGAAACAAACGGCTGGATGGACGGGTCCCACAGGCGGCTGCGGTGTTTTCCCCCTGACCCCAGGTTGTTAGTGTAAGTCCTTTCCTTCGCCTCCGTGCACACTCTTCCTGCTCTCCGGTTTCCAGCTGGCTCCCCGATTCAGTACCGGGGGGCCACCGCCCAGCCCCGGCTACCTGCGGTTCCACCAACTGGCTCCCCGGCTCCCTGCAGACGGCCACTACCGTCTGCCTGACTTTCTGCACAGGGGCCCTAGGCTCCAACCTAGGCCCCAGTCTGCGTCTGCCTCTCTGCAGACTTCCTCTCTCCTTCACTCCTGAACTTCTCTCCGGGCTTGTTTCCTGCCTCAGGCCAGCTCACTCCAGGGTGGGCGTCTCCATCTCCTCACTCCGCCCACCTGGTGTGTCAGTCTGAGCCCGAGGCAGAAAGCAGGTCACTTTGGGGATGTCTGCTGTGAACTGCTGGGGGTGGGGGTGTGTGTGTGTTGTTACCTGTGTCCCCTGGCTTGTCCAGGGCGACACAACTGCAAATTCTTCAGAAGTTTCTGGGTGTTAATGGCACGTACAGTATATTCCAAGTGTGGTCAGTGGGGGCGTCCTAAGGGAGTGCAACAGTTCTTGACAGAGAATTAAAAAAGGTTATGGCCAGAGAGAGAGTGAGAGGGGAGTTAGTAAAATCTTGCAGTGAGCAGAGACGGGAGAAGACCAGGTCCAGCGTATTCCCATCTTCTTGTGTAGGAGAGTTAGTAAGTTGTGAAAGGCCTAGAGGGGAGGTTAGAGATGAAAGATAAGCAGCCGTTGGGGAGAAGGGATGTTAAAGTTCGCCATGATGAGAGTGGGAATGTCACAGGCTACAAATTGTGGGAGCCAAGTGTGCAAAGTGATCGATGAACTGAAGGGAGGACCCAGGAGGGGATACACAACCACGACCCTCAGGGAGAAGGGCCTGTAAAGTCTGACAGTGTGGACCTCAAAAGAAGGGAAGATAAGTGAGAACACAGGTAGGATAACCTGAAAAGTACAATTTGTTGAAAGGAGCAGACCAACACCTCCACTTAGTATGGTGGTATAGTATGTGAAAAATGTAGGCCACCATACGAGAAAGCAGCAGTGTTGTCTGACTGCTGGGTCCAGGTCTCAGTAAGATCTAGAAGGTTATGATACAAGTTAATCAAATTAACTCAGACAGTCATGTTACTAGACCAATTTTATCACAAATGAACACCATAAAAAGTAATAAAAAAAAAAATTGCAGAATTGCATTTTTCTTTACCGTTTTCACCATACTTAGAATTTGTTTTTCCCATTTTCCAGAAAATTTATGGTATCATGAATGAATGCCATTCAAAACTACAAAGTGTTTCAGAAAAAATAGACCCTCATATGGCTATATGGATAGAAAAGAAAATATATGCATCTTAGAAATGATGAAGAAAAACAAAAGTATAACAAAACAAATTGCTCAAATATGAAGACTGCACTTTTCCAATACAGATGGTTATCAAAAAAACCTATACTGTGGGGTATACTTTTTTGCAACGGGTCCCTAAGGTGGACGGATGGCACAGAATCCATTCAGACTGGTCACTGAGCATATATATCTAACAGAATCCATTCAGACTATGGTCACTTAAGGCCGCTTTACACGCTGCGATATCGGTACCGATATCGCTAGCGTGGGTACCCGCCCCCATCTGTTGTGCGACACGGGCAAATCGCTGCCCGTGCCGCACAACATCGCCCAGACCCGTCACACTACTTACCTGCCCGGCGACGTCGCTGTGACCAGCGAACCGCCTCCTTTCTAAGGGTCCGTTCAGCGTCACAGCGATGTCACAGCTGCGTCACTGAACCGCCGCCCAATAGAAGCGGAGGGGTGGAGATGAGTGGGACGTAACATCCCGCCCACCTCCTTCCTTACGCATAGCGGCCGGGAGGCAGGTAAGGAGAGCTTCCTCGTTCCTGTGGTGTCCCACGGAGCGATGTGTGCTGCCGCAGGAACGAGGAACAACTTCGTTACTGCTGCAGTAACGATATTTGAGAATGGACCCCCATGTCACCGATGAGCGATTTTGCACGTTTTAGCAATGATGCAAAATCGCTCATAGGTGTCACACACAACGGCATCGCTAATGTGGCTGGATGTGCATCACCAATTCCGTGACCCCAACGAGTTTGCATTAGCGATGTCGTAGCGTGTAAAGCCCCCTTAAGCATACATATCCAACAGTATCCATTCAGACTGTGGTCACTGAGCATATTCATCCATCAGCTGCAGCAAACGCAGTGTGCAGTTAGCCAAATTTTTTCCTCCATCATATTACGATGAAGGTCTTGATTTCTAGAACTATACTAAGCTCTGTATACACATTTAGTTAGGAAGAAATTATGGGAGATTTCAGCTTTGAAAAAGAGGGTATTCACTTTTTGGAAGGGGAATGTAGTGCAGATAGTGACCAGGGCACAAGTAATGAAATTGGGGGTGGTACGGGGGGAAGGGTTAGGACAGTTAATACAGTAAGCAGGAATAGAGGTACAGAGTCATACATAACGTGCATGTACACTAATGCCCGAAGCCTCACAAATAAGGTGGAGGAATTAGAATTAATATTGTTGGAAAAAAATTATGATATAGTGGGGATATCAGAGACATGGCTGGATGAGAGCTATGACTGGGCTGTTAATTTACAGGGTTATAGCCTATTCAGGAATGACCGTACAAATAAGCGAGGGGGAGGTGTGTGTCTATATGTAAAATCATCCTTAAAACCCATCCTGCGTGACAACATATGTGAGGGTACTGAGAATGTAGAGTCCCTATGCGTGGAGATAAGGGGGGGGAGAATGAATAATAAAATACTGATAGGGGTGTGATATAAGACGCCGAATATTATGGAAGAGGTAGAGAATCTCCTCATAAAGCAAATTGATAAAGCAGCGAGTCTCGGAGAGGTAATTATTATGGGGGACTTTAACTATCCTGATATAAATTGGGGAACAGAAACTTGCAGTTCCAGCAAAGGAAATAGATTTTTGATAACAATGAAAGATAATTACCTTTCACAAATGGTACAGGACCCCACAAGAGGGGGAGCACTACTAGACCTTGTACTAACCAATAGGCCAGACCGCATATCAAATATACAAGTTGGGGGTTACTTGGGGAATAGTGATCACAAAATAATAAGTTTTCATGTATTCTTTAGTAAGATGTATAGTAGAGGGGCTACAAGGACACTAAACTTCAGGAAAGCAAATTTTAAACGGTTGAGAGATGATCTTAGTGCAATAAACTGGGATGATGTACTAAGTAATAAAAGTACACAAAGCAAATGGGAGACTTTTATGAGCATCCTGAATAGGGCTTGTGCAGAAAATATACCCTATGGGAACAAACATGCTAGAAATAGGAGGAAACCCCTATGGCTAAATAGAGCTGTAAGGGAGGCAATAAAAGAAAAACAGAAAGCCTTAAAAGAATTAAAGAGGGTAGGTAGTGATGAGGCATTATATAATTATAGAAAATTAAATAAAATATGTAAAAAGCAAATTAAGTTAGCTAAGTTTGAGACAGAGAGACTCATTGCGAGAGAAAGTAAAAATAATCCTAAAATATTCTTTAACTACATAAACAGTAAAAAACTGAAAAGCGATAGTGTTGGCCCCCTTAAAAATAGTCTTGGTGAAATGGTGGAGGGGGATGAGGGTAAAGCCAACCTGCTGAATGACTTTTTTTCTACGGTTTTTATACAAGAAAATGCCATGGCAGATGACATGACCAGTGAAACCATAAATTCACCCTTCAGTATTTCCTGCTTAACCCAGCAGGAAGTACACCACCGCCTCGAAATCACTAAGGTTGACAAATCTCCGGGCCCGGATGGCATACACCCCAGAGTACTACAGGAATTGAGTTCTGTGACAGATAGACCATTATTTTTAATCTTCACAGATTCCTTAATAACAGGGTCGGTACCGCAGGACTGGCGCATAGCAAATGTGGTGCCAATATTCAAAAAGGGGACAAAAACTGAGCCGGGAAATTATAGGCCGGTAAGTTTAACCTCTACGGTTGGTTAAATCCTTGAGGGTTTCTTGAGAGATGCTATACTGGACTATCCCAAGAAAAATAACCTTATGACAGAGTATCAACATGGGTTTATGAGGGATCGATCCTGTCAAACTAATTTGATCAGCTTCTATGAAGAGGTAAGTTCAAACCTGGACCAGGGAAATGCAGTGGATGTTGTGTATATGGACTTTTCAAAAGCTTTTGATACGGTGCCACACAAAAGGTTGGTACATAAAATGAGAATAATGGGGATAGGGGAAAATATGTGGAACTGGGTTAAAATCTGGCTCAGTGATAGGCAACAAAGGGTGGTTATTAATGGTACATACTCGGACTGGGTCTCAGTTCATAGTGGGGTACCACAGGGGTCAGTATTGGGTCCCCTTCTTTTCAACATATTTATTAATGACCATGTTGGGGGCATGCGGAGTAGAGTTTCAATATTTGCAGATGATACTAAACTCTGCAGGGTAATCAATACAGAGGAGGATAATTTTATATTACAGGGAGATTTATGTAAATTGGAGGATTGGGCTGAGAAGTGGCAATTGAAGTTTAATGTAGATAAATGTAAGGTCATGCACTTGGGTAGAGGAAATAAAATTTATAATTATGTACTTAATTGTAGAACACTGGGTAAAACAGACACAGAAAAAGACTTGGGTGTATGGGTGGATGGTAAACTTCACTTTAGTGGACAGTGTCAGGCAGCTGCTGCCAGGGCTAATAAAATAATGGGATGTATTAAAAGAGGTATAAGTGTTCATGAAAAAAATATAGTTCTACCTCTGTACAAGTCACTAGTGCGACCGCACTTAGAATACTGTGTACAATTCTGGTCACCGATATATAAGAAGGACATAGCTGAACTGGAGAGGGTGCAGAGAAGAGCCACCAAGATTATTAGAGGAATGGGGGGCTGCAATACCAAGACAGGTTATTAAACTTGGGGTTATTTAGTTTGGAAAAACGAAGGCTTAGGGGGGATCTAATCACAATGTATAAATATATGAGGGGACAGTACAGAGACCTTTCCAAAGATCTTTTTACACCTAGGCCTGCGACTGGAACACGGGGGCATCCGCTACGTCTTGAGGAAAGAAGGTTTAATCATAATCACAGACGAGGATTCTTTACTGTACGAGCAGTGAGACTATGGAACTCTCTGCCGCATGATGTTGTAATGAGTGATTCACTACTAACATTTAAGCAGGGCCTGGACACCTTTCTTGAAAAATTTAATATTACCAGTTATGTATATTAGATTTTATGACAGGGTATTGATCCATGCAACTAGTCCGATTGCCGTATGTGGAGTCAGGAAGGAATTTTTTTCCCGATTGGAGCTTGTTTCCACATTGTTTTTTTTTTTTGCCTTCCTCTGAATCAACGTGTTAGGCTACGGGTTGAACTAGATGGACTTAGGCGGGCTTTGCACGTTGCGATATCGCAAGCCGATGCTGCGATGTCGCACGCGATAGTCCCCGCCCCAGTCGCAGGTACGATATCTTGTGATAGCTGGCGTAGCGAAAATAATCGCTACGCCAGCTTCACATGCACTCACCTGCCCTGCGACCGTCACTCTCGCCGGCGACCCGCCTCCTTCCTAAGGGGGCGGGTCGTGCGGCGTCATAGCGACGTCACACGGCAGGTGGCCAATAGCGGCGGAGGGGCGGAGATGAGCAGGATGTAAACATCCTGCCCACCTCCTTCCTTCTGTAGAGCCGCCGGCGGCAGGTAAGGTGAAGTTCCTCACTCCTGCGGCGTAACACACAGCGATGTGTGCGGCCGCAGGAACGAGGAACAGCATCGTACCATCGCCGCAGCAAAATTATGGAAAAGTCGGAGCTTGCAACGATGATACGATAACGACGCTTTTGCGGTCGTTTATCGTATCATCCAGAATTTACACACAACGATGTCGAAAGTGACGCCGGATGTGCGTCACTTTCGATTTGACCCCACCGACATCGCACGTGCGATGTTGCAACGTGCAAAGCCGCCCTTAGAGTCTCCCTTCAACCTTAAAAACTATGATACAATTATACTATGATACTATGAATGGTAAAAGCAGTCATGGAGGATACTACAGACTGTCACTTAGATTAAATGTAAGATAAGTAATGTAATGTACGTAGAACGTTACTCATATTTTTATGTAGCATAATTCTAGCTGTAAATTGTAAATAAATGGACATCCCCTTTAAATCCTAGTCCTAATAGGGCCACTGAACCACACAGACAAACTATAAATGAAGGTTCCTATTATCAGCAGTATAAATAGCGCTAAATATATGCTCTTCCTCTTATTATACATTAATGATGGTGTTTCTCCGAAAATAAGCCAGGATGGTATATTAAATTTTGCACCAAAACATGGGCTAGGGCTTATTTTCAGGGGCTGTATTTATTTATTTTCCATGAACAACAATCCACAAATATTTTTGAAGAAAAATAACATAACAATTATTCAAATACAGTACAGTCATAACGCATTCTAGAACATCAACATACCTGTCACGATAGACTACTAAACTGGCCCTCAGGCTATGGGAGCCCCTAACTGTCCCTTATCCCAGAGGTACTCCTGATGGTGGCGAGGTCTGGACTCCCAGCATAGCCCTAACTCTTGAGAAGCCCTGTCATTTTACCCTCTCACCATCACCTCAGGAGGTCGTCAAGACTGGAGTGATAAATCTCCACACAAATTGACAGAGAGACAGAGAGACAGGGAGGAACTAACACTCTAACTCACAGCAGTCACTCACGGAGGTAAAGACAATATGTGCACAGGTGGAAATAAAGAAAAAGAAGGAAATACACGACAAGTGTATCTCCACAATACACCAAGATAGCATACAACAGTGCTCCAGCAGCTGAATCACCATGTACCAAGACCAGTATCGTTTTAACTATATTAGCCATGAAGAAACAGGATCCACCATCTTTTAGAGAGCAGAGGCGGCTGTGATAGGTCTTCCCCCAGCAGCAAGTCACAGGCTAGCAGGAATTAACTCCTGCCAGACCGATCACCAAGGAGCACAAGACTGGTCAAGGCCTGACTGACTAAGCAACAGAGAAGCACTAGGTGGCATCTCTGACTCTGCAGTGTGAACAGAATCCGAAGTCACCATGACACCTGGTGTGTATAGAGCAGCACACGGCATGACAATAACTCTCCAAACCCTTTGCTTTAGACTTCTGCAGTTAAGAGACCTTTGGTGACAACATAGTCACAGGACCATAATGTCACAAAGGTCCTTAAGCAGTGTTATCAGGATATCCCCTAGGAGAATGGGGGCTCTGTTTAATTTCCCAGTTTGCTCCCCCTTCTCCCTAATGCCAGTCCTGCATACCAGCTTATCTCCTGTTCAGTTCTTTTAGACTCCTGCAATTAAGAGACCTTTGGTTATATCATGGTCACATGACTATGAAGTCAACAAAGGTCCTTAAACAATCTTAACCTCAGAATACTAATGCTGACATCCCTAAGAATGTGGGGGCCCAAAGAAATTGTGCTGCTTGACTCCCCTAATGCCAGCCCTGACTAACTAGACTTATTTCTGGAGTAGGGCTTATATTTCAAGCATATTCCAAAAATCCTGTGAAATTGCTAGGGCTTATTTTCAGGGTAGGTTTAAGTTTCAGGGAAACATAGTACAGTATATACATTTAAATGTGTAATATAAAAAAAAACATTTATTAATGGGGGTGCGAGCGATCACAAGAACTGTTCGTGTTCACAATTGAGCACTACCGCTCATAAAGAAGGAAATGAAACAGTAGTCAGCATGTCCACTACTGCTCCATTCACACTGGAAACATGGGCCACACAGCCTCATGATCATTAGGGTTCGTAGGGGTTGGACTCCCCACCAGTCATACTGTAGCACCAGCATCTCTGCAGAGACATTGACTTACTCACCACCCCAGCTGGGTTTCTTCCTCCTCCACACTTTCCCGGCCATCCACGTATGCTGCCTCCTTCTCCTACCAGGGCCTGTACATTTTGCACAGTGTTCCCAGGAGTACACCTAAGATGCGCGCGCGCACACCGGTCCTCCTCCTAAATGGCTGGTGTGCCATTTCCCAGAAATGCCTCTCAGCCTATGGCTAAGAGGCATTCACTGTATATTTAAGGCACCCTCCCTTTAAGGGAGGTGCCTCTGCAACACCTTAGTTAGTCAGTCAGTCTCCAGTCTGTTACCTATCTAGTTGTCAGGTCCTTAGATCATGCCCTGTTATCCCTGTAGCAGTTTCCTGTACCTGCCTTCCCATACCTGTCTATCCCTGCCATGCCCACCTTCCTGTCCGTACCAGCCTATCCAGCCTGCCTCAGTCATCCCGCCTCTACCTGAGTCCATCATCTGTTCTGGGGTCAGATGCCACAATCCCGGTCACTTCCCTTGGAGTGGTACTTGCTGTCTGCCCCTCCCACTAAAGGATAAGCTCTGGTCTCCCCTGTGGTCCAGGGGGTCAACTAATCCCGCTCGCTGCCCTTACACCGGCCACGAACATTACACATAATTTTATCGCACTGTGCATAGGTGATACATGTTTTTTTCGAGGGACTGCAGCCATAGAAGTCATCGGGCTTTGTGTTTTGCTATAGAACCACAGTGATGTTGTGGAAAAATCCCCCATAGTCGAACCCTTAATAACAGAGATATAAATACTAAAGCCATTGACTTCCCGCTCACATGATCCAATTCCCCTGTAGGGATTGACATCAGTGTGCCAGTGCCTTATTGCTCCCTGCCCGGTTCACACACAGTTCTCACATTAGCAGACTCAGTTCCCAGACATCTGATGATCATTTTCCCAAAACAGAATTTTCCATTCCCAAAACATACTCCAAGTGCCGCTTTTTGGTTTCCTGCCCGTTGTGCAAGACGTTCCCACTGCAATTCTGATATCTACAAAAAAGTATTTGCCCCCCTCCTGCGTCTCATCCCCCAATTCTACTATGGTATTACATGTTATTATTACTATAGTTTTCAATTACTTTTTGTTTTATGTAGATAAAGGCTAATCGTCATATAATGAAAAGTTTTACATTTTTCTATTGCTTTCCATCCCTAGGATTTTTAAAGGGAACCTGCCATGCTGAAAATGGCATCTGATCTGCAGGCAGGATGCCATAGAGCAGGAGGAGCTGTGTACAATTTTGTTTGGAAAGTTTCAGTAAAACTTGCATTTTATTCATACAGACAGTGTTTGTCTGTATGAGTCCAGTGGGCGGTGCTATTCAGTGATTGACAGTCTTTCCTGTATGACTGTGCATGCAGCGATAGCTGTCAATCACTAGTAGGACCGCCCACTGGACTCCTGCTTAAAGCACCAGGGATTTCAATTCATAAAATACAAGTTATACTGATATTTTCCAACAAACCTGTATATGATTCTGCTCAGCTTCTCCTATATACCGTGCTATGGACAAATCGGACTACATGGTCGAGACAGTTTCTGCTTATTGTCAAGCAATGAATACTTTATTGTTTGTATGCAAATTAGAGATAACGGGGAATTCTAGGACTTTAATATTAATGACCTATCTTGATTGGTGGTGATCCAGCCCCCATATATCTGCACCAATCAGCTGAGTGAAAGGGCTATTATACAACAGGAGTGGTCCGTCTACATACATTGGGTTGTGGCCCTCTAAAGTAATGCAAGCATTATTTTTTTTTGCCATAAACATTAAAGAGAACCTGTTAAGTGCTTTATACCCTCCAACTCAGCAGCATTGATACCTGTATGCCCAAATCCCCTCTCTAACCAGTCCTGTATAATGCTTTTTGTTAATGTCACAGGTGTGTCACGGGTGACAGACAGTCATATGGTTTCTGGCTATAGAAGGTCACAACATTTGGCTCAGCAAACTGCTCCCTGACTTTCTATTGTTCCTGCTGTCAGTATTCATTGTACTAGGTAGTTTTCCTGCTGGATTTTCATCTATTCCCCTTTAGGACCCAGTGAAGCTCTCCTTCCCTCCAGTTACTGATTATCAGTATTTTCCATGTGCTTAAATACTCCCTATCTCCCTGGACTGGTGCTGGGGATATTATTCAGTTCATACAAGCCTTGGTTGCAAACAGGTGGCTTCTACTCATCTGTAGTATCGTTGCTGAAATGTTGCTGAACTCCTGCCTGAGTCATCTGTGGATAATTAGTTCATGCACTTTTTCCCCCTGTGTGTCCTCCTTGTGTCTTCCTTTAGCATTTAGTGAGGTTGACGAAGAGCTCATGTGACGCCCTGGGCAAGCCAGGGGTCACAGGTCATCACACCACCACACCCTACATCCCAGTTAGGCACACCATAGCTAACCAAAAATCCTTGTTGCCTTCCTCCAGGGGCTGATGTTCACACCAGGGGGTGGGCCAGGCGGTTGGCTCTGCCCACCGAGGAGGACACAGCTCTGGAGACGGGAGAAACCAGGCAGTTTAGCCCAGGCAGGGCTTGAGAGAAGATTAGCTCAGGGAGAGCTTGAGTAAACAGCTAAGTGAAAGTGAAGTGGAAGTGGTAAAGGAGGAGTAAGAGAAGTTGAAGGAAGGTGAAAGGTGACAGAAAGAAAGCCTGAAGTAGTCCAGCTGTGTGCAGGACAGAGTCAGCAAGGTCAGCAACGGCGGTGACTGTCTGGAGGGGGACCGTTTGGAAGTTCCTGGAAGGACCGCGGACGGGTAGTGGCCCGGCGGTCTGGAGCAGTGTACCAAAGGACAGTCATCACCAGGGCAGGGGGCCTCTCGGACCCCGGCAAGGCTAGGAGTCGCCATAATTTGCCAAATCCGTCAGTGAAGGGGACGTAGATCCCCCAACAACCAAGTCCCGATTGAAGGCAACAGCCCAACCATTGTAGCAGAAACACCGCCACCGCCAAGGCACCAGTTTCTCAGGGCCAGCGCCGGACCCGAGCAGAAGGGGTGAGTGTAGTGTGCTGACACCCTCCTCCCCGCCCGCGACAACTTGGCGTCACGAACAGGATCTTACCGCTCTGCCGTTTGGTAGAGGTGCGCCTTTTTACCGCCGGAGATATCCGGCAGGAAAATTTCAGAAGCCGCCATCTTTGGCGCGAAAAGTTCCCGCTCGAGCGTCTTCTCGAGTAGCAGAGGCGCGAAGGCCAAAACCCCGCCCCGAAAGAGGAGTGGCCGGAAAGAGCTAAGGGGGACGCGATGGCGGCTGGCTGCATGTAGCTGCAGCTATAAAAGCAGGGACGCCAGGACTCTGCGGACATACCGTTCCTGGAAGAAGAAGCCCCAATGTGGATGCCGTCCCGCGACACCGTAGCCCCCGCGCCTGGAACCGCGGCGTGGGTGGAAATCCGGACCGCGCAGCTCTACCAACGGCTGCAGGTGAAGATGCAGCTCCTCATGGAGGAGTGGGAGGCCGACATGGCGGATGTTATAGCCACCGTGCGGAGACGCGAGGAGGAAGCGGAGAAAGGGAGGGTGAGTGACCCACGCCCCTATGTCCCCGAGGGACCGGTCGCTGCGGCTGAGGGACCCGGTCCAAGCCCTCTCCCCCCGCTGCCTCCCTCGCCACCCGTCCCGGAGGCCGTGACCCCACCATTAGGCCTGCTACCACCGCAACCGGTAGCAACACCCAGCGTCCCCGCCCAGGCGGGCCAACCTGTAGCCGGAGCCCGTAGTAAACCGGAGGTGTTGCCGTGGAAGATTCCAAAGGTTGAACCGGAGGCATCCCCTCAAAAGTCCCCCGAGCCGGAGCCGATGACCCGCTCCGAGCCGAAGGCCCAGCAGCGGAAAGCTCCTATGCCCATCCCCCACACCTCGGCTGAGGTAGCGCCGGGTTGTTGCTGTAAGGCAGCGCCCAAGGCCAAGACACCGCGGGACACGCCGCCCAGATTCCTGACAGTGGGCAACGTCCAGAATGTCCCGCGGGGCCCGACCCGTGCGCCGGAGCTCGCAGCAGCGCCGTATTGGGATAGGGAGCCGGTACCGCTGGGCCTGGAGATTGCTGAGAGGGAACGGAAGAAGACCGAGCTGGTGGCCAGAGCGATAAGGGAGAAGGAGAACCTCCGCCAGGCCACGTTCCGTGTCCGGGGCCCGTTGTACGAGGGGCAGGTGAGGCGGTTTGATGTCCGCCGGGGCTATGGGTTTATCTACGAACCGGGCCTGGAGGCCGAAGTGTTTATAGCCCGGCGGGATGTGAATGCCCACCTGCCTGAAGAGCATCCCGGCCGCAACCTGATGCCGGGCGACATCGTGCAATACACCCGGCACTGTGGGGAGCGGGGGTGGTTCGCGCTGGACGCTAAGTTAAGGGGCAGCCAAGAGTCCCGGGTGAGCGCCGCGCCCCCTCCCTTGGAAGGAGCACCTGAGCCTGAAAGTCCGGAGTAGGGCAGCGGATGCCCGTTGCACCGTCCCCGTTGGGACCACCAGGAAGTTTGTGTGAATTCACGTTTAAAAGTTTGTTTGAAAGTTTACAGAGAATGATGGAAAATGATGATACCGAGTACTTTACCTGATTGTCTGCTTGATTTGCAACCGGCCGGAGCCGGCACCGTTGTCCCTGTGGGGACCGTTTAAAAAGTTTGCATGGGAACTATCCATGGACAAGCCCGTGAACTTGCAGGGCACCTACAAACGTTAAGTGGCTTGTAAATATGTTGTTTGCCGTTACCGTTTCCGCAATGCCGCCTCCGGAGAGGCAGGTTGGAGGGAGGGCCCTCAGCAGAGCAGGCTGGGGCCCAGCCACCAAAGGAACCGGTGGCTACCCTCTGGAGAGAAAGGACAGATCCCGCTCGGGTACTGTGTGCTGGACTGTGGGTCAAGGGGTGCTGCCTGGGCTTTAGGGGCAGCATCAGGGCCAGGTTGCTTGGGTGGGAGAGAGCGGAAACCGTAACCGTAAACCGTTTGAAACGTTAAAGTAAATGTGCCTCCCGTTATGGGAAGATTCATTAAAAATGTATATATGTTACCGTTTACCATGTTATACCTTTTATGCTTTTCAGAAAAATAAAACCGTTGTTGGACGGGCAGCCCACGGACGGTCTGCATTTTGCTAAGGGGGAATGTGACGCCCTGGGCAAGCCAGGGGTCACAGGTCATCACACCACCACACCCTACATCCCAGTTAGGCATACCAAAGCTAACCAAAAATCCTTGTTGCCTTCCTCCAGGGGCTGATGTTCACACCAGGGGGTGGGCCAGGCGGTTGACTCCGCCCACCGAGGAGGACACAGCTCTGGAGGCGGGAGAAACCAGGCAGTTTAGCCCAGGCAGGGCTTGAGTGAAGATTAGCTCAGGGAGAGCTTGAGTAAACAGCTAAGTGAAAGTGAAGTGGAAGTGGTAAAGGAGGAGTAAGAGAAGTTGAAGGAAGGTGAAAGGTGATAGAAAGAAAGCCTGAAGTAGTCCAGCTATGTGCAGGACAGAGTCAGCAAGGTCAGCAACGGCGGTGACTGTCTGGAGGGGGACCGTTTGGAAGTTCCTGGAAGGACCGCGGACGGGTAGTGGCCCGGCGGTCTGGAGCAGTGTACCAAAGGACAGTCAGCACCAGGGCAGGGGCCTCTCGGACCCCGGCAAGGCTAGGAGTCGCCATAATTTGCCAAATCCGTCAGTGAAGGGGACGTAGATCCCCCAACAACCAAGTCCCGATTGAAGGCAACAGCCCAACCATTGTAGCAGAAACACCGCCACCGCCAAGGCACCAGTTTCTCAGGGCCAGCGCCTGCGGGCAAAGAGTAGAGCTCCTCCGGTCCAGCTTGAAGCCGGGGAGCGGGTTACCGGTGGGAACCCATCGCTACCAACACAGAAACAAAGGTGCAAGGAAAAGGGACATAACCGTCACCTACTGGGAGAGCAAGTGCAGCCGTCCGTGGGAACCGTCTTTCCAGCCGTGTGGTTTACCGTAAAACTGTGTCAACGTCTCAGGCTGAGTGAGTACCACAGTGCCGCAAGGCACAGCGCTGCCCCCGCGTCCCTGCGCCCACCAGGCCCTGCATCTCCCATCTCATCACCGGGCCCCGGGATCACCAACCCCTACCCACGGAGGGGCAACACAACACCTGACTGCTCCGCATCACCATCCCCGGGATCCCCATATTGAGCAGCGGTGGTGAAATCACCACAACCGTGGGTGGCGTCACGGGCAATAAACAATCCCCACACCCAACAACCCCCTTTCACTCACGGGCGAGGAGTGCCGCTCGAGAAACCCCCGGGATCCGGCCCACAGCTCGAGCCACCACTGAGCAGAAACCGCCGGACCCGAGCAGAAGGGGTGAGCGTAGTGTGCTGACACCCTCCTCCCCGCCCGCGACACTCAACCCACCTGTTCCCTGTTTAGGGTCCAACGCTAGTGTGGCACCCCAGTGGTCACGGGAGCCACAGTGGCGTTGTTCGCCTCACTGTGATCAATGCTATGCTTGGAGGCAGCATGGGGACCTCTCCTTGTCAGGAACATCACATGCAACATCTCCTACTCCAGGCCAGGAGGGGGAGCTCATAACCTGTTTTGAAGGGAGTCTGTCTGTACATGCTGACCTGGGCAAGGGTAAAAGTGAACAGGAAGGAAATGAGGCAGAACAGTGTTGGCGAGGAGAAAGAGCAGTCGCTGTTTGAGCGCTTCTGTGTGAGCTATCCAGGACCGAGCGCTAAGACAGGACACCGGGGTCAGGGCTGCCACTAGGAAGTTCAGGGCCCCTGACTGGCATAATTTTGGGGCCCCATTGAGACTCCACCCCAGCTCTGCCTCCATCCCTGCTCTGCCTCCAAACCTCACACACAAGTCAATAAATGAAGCGTGAAGTAGCCCCCCTTCTGTTGGGGCTCTGGACTAGAGTCCTGTTTGTCTCCCCCTGGTGGTGGCCCTGCCGGGGTCCTCGGTTACTGGGTGCTAACGGTCCAGTAGCAAAACCTGGAGGGCAAGAAATTCTACATTCCTGGCCCACCTAAGTTCCAAGACGCAGCAGCAATATAGAACCCGGGATCGCAGTAATACAAGCGGGTCTCATAACCGGTTCACGCTGCCCATCACAGGGGACAGTCATCTTTAAGTAAAGAGAGAGAAGTGGACGCTGTGCTGCCCCAGGCCGCAGCAACTCCCACCAAGAGCGCATAAAAGAATGCCTCCAACCCGCCAGGCAAGGAGAGATCCACGCTGCTTTTTGGCTGACCGGTCCACTGTAAACCTGGACTATTTCACCTGACCAGTAAAGGTAAAGAGGAATCTACCAACTTGAGTCGAGTTAAGCGGGCTTTACACGCAACGACATCGCTACCGATGACTGTTCTTAGAGACAACAAACTTTCCCCAATTACCCCGCTTTCCCCACCATTTACTGCTCGATTCAGGGCAAAGGAACCAGGCAGGCCACCCATGACAACGCCTGACCCGACCCGAAAAGGCCCAGCAACGAGTAGGTTAACCACCTGCCCCGTGGGGCTCTGCACTAGGGATACCTAGGGTCAGGTATCTGTGCCGCCCCGTGCTCGGCAGCCGAGCCGCTTGGGTCCGGACCTTCAGTGGGTGGCTCAAGGGTCTCCGGACCCGGGGGTCCTGAAGTCACTCCGATCAAAAAGGGGTTTGTGGCTTGGGGACGTAGGTGTACGGCTGCAGTCGTGTTAAGTTCGTGACGCCACCCACGGGATGTGGTGAAGGTGGACACCACCGCTGCAGTTACGGGGCACCCGGGGGAGATGTTGCGTAGCAAGTTGTTAACCCCTCCATGGGTAGGGATGGTGGCCCCGGGACCCGTTGGGGGGAGTTGGGTGGTGCAGGGAGATGGGCAGCTGGAGGGCACTGATGTACTCACTATTAGTAAACACACGTGTCTCTGGTAAATCAAGGTGATGGTGGTCGGTGCCCGCAGCCGGCTGCAGTCTGGTCCCCCACCCGGTTGGTGGTCTCTGTCTTTCTCCACCTGCTTTGTGATGCACCTGCGCTTGCAACTTCAGGAGTCCGCTCCCCGGCTTGTGGTTGCCTGAGGAGCCCTTTGCCCGCAGACGCTGGCCCGTGGGATCTCTCTGCCGTGGCAGTGGCTTTCTATCCCCCTCGTTGGGCTGTTGCCTTCAGTCAGGACTTTGGGTGGGACAGGACCTATAGTCCTGGCCGCAATCAGTTAATTAGCTAGCCCCCAGTAGCTTCTGGACCTAGCTTCAGGGTCTGAGTACCCCCCTTTGTGCTCCGGTTTCCGAGTCGGTTCCCCGGGTCAGTACCGGCGGGCCACTACCCTGTCCCGGTCCACCTCGGTTCCACCGAGCCATGTTCCCGACTCCTGCAGACGGAGACTACCATCTGCTTCCTAGCCAGCAGTACCAGGGCTCCTATCCTGGCACTGGTTCAGGTTTTGGTTCTCGCCTCTGCTGGAGCTGCACACAGCTCTAGCCAACACACCTCTCCACCTTGAACTCTAGACGTGAACTGAACTTTCCCACCTCAGGCCATCTGAACTCCTCGGTGGGCGTCTACCAACCGCCTGGCTCCGCCCCTGGTGTGTTCATCAAGCACTGAGGGAGGTGACTAGGGTTTTAAATGTTTGGCTGCTGTCACCTTGTTAGGGGACTGGTGTAGTGCGGGGCTCTATCTGTGACCACTTGGCTCGGCCAGGGCGTCACACTCCCCCTTGGTTAACCACAGACCGTCCGCGGGCTGTCCGATCACCACCGTTTATTTTTCTTTAACTGGAAAAAAGATAAAAACATTTACAATTATAATAACATTTGTACAATTTTAAGCATACTTTTGGTTTTCTTCCCTTACGGGAGGCATGTTACTTGAACGTTGCAATAAACATTTTTATTAACCGGGAACGGGACGGGACCGGGTCCTTTCCATTTTGCCCACCCAAGCAAACCTAAACCCTGGTGCCACCACTAAGCACTGGTGCGCACCCCTTTTCCCCAGTCCAGGAAACGGGTTCGGGTCTGGGTGTTGCCCACACGGGCCAGGTAATAAGTTCCTTACCAGGCAGTCTCTTTCAGAGGCCCCACGTCCAGGGGAACCCTGACCCGGAGGGTAGTCACCGGTCTCCTTGGTGTCGGGACCTCGACCTCCTCTGCCGCAGGCCCTTCCTCCAACCAGCCTCTCCGAAGACTGCAGGACAATGGAAAGGGTGGTCAGGGACTATTTACACTGGATTCTCTGCCGGCATGACTTCCTCGGGCAACTTTCCCACAGTTCACCACAGGGCAGCACGGGTCCCCAATGCCACCATAACTCACAGGCGACACTGTCCATAAAGACCCAATCTTCCACTGCCTGCAGTGCGGGTACGGTTACTCCTCCAGACCGGCTCTATCAATGGGAACTATCCTCACTCCAACTAATCTTGTCGTCCTCCCACTGGGACTCCGACCGCAGCGGCGTTCAACAATTCGGACAAGATCCTCCTTCCCTTCCACCCTGTGTGCCGGGTGGCGTCTCCCGGGGAACTCGGAGACGTTCAACAAAGGGTGGTGGTATAACGGGAGCGAGTCCTTTACTTAAAACTGTTCAACTTTTAAACTTGTAACTGGGGGTTAACTCACGGGTGCGGCTACCACTGCAGTGGACTGTACTGCGCCATCCTTGGCCGGGACACCGGGCTCCCCTTCCAGGTGCAATACATTCCCGGGCTCTGGACCTCCAACGGGAACGGTGGCGGTGGCAGCGTAGACGGCACCTCTTCCTCTAGGAGATGTGCTACACAGGGCTCACTTGTCGCAGTGCGGGCAGGTTCCAGCTCCCAGCTGATGAAGGACGACATGGGGGTCTGCGTAGCTTTGTCCTGGCGCGGCACGGCTGATGCGACCCTCTGTTCCTGGGCCCACACCACAGCAACCATCCTCCGGACCTCTGCCTTCCATCGAGCACCTGCTGCAGCGTTTGGGCTCTCACCCGCACGCAGAATCGTGCCAGCTCCTGCTCCAGACAGGCAGCGGTTCCCGCGGGTAGCTGGTTCGGGCTGCAGTCCTCCGCATCAAAAGCCACTCCGCCTCTGCCACTTCTGGGCCCCACCACTCCGGTGGCGGGCACCGCTCCGCTCGCCTCCCTGAACGCCGACATCTTCCATCCGCCCCCCCTTGGTCTTTTCGTGGCACTCGTCTGGCCGGCCGGTAAGTTTCGTTTTTCCAATTTCCGGCTCTGCTTTACGGCTGTGTTCCCAGGGGGCAGGGCTTCAGTTTTCGCGCTCTTTTCGCGGGGAAGTAGACTCCTGCGAAAATCTTCGAGCCAAAAAATGGCGGCAAGATGGCGGATTTTGAAAATTTCACAACGGATCACTGCTGACTTCACATCAAGGCGCACTTCCACAAGGTAAGTGGATGGGTAAGTATCCTGTTCGTGACGCCAGAAATCGGGGTGTGCCGCCACGTGCTCGGCAGCAGTTCTGGTTTAAAATAAGTCTCTATACAGTATGCCGTTAGTATATAACAATCTCTGATTAAGTGATTTTTACAATGTTTGTACAAGCTCAATTGTGGAGTATCTCTGTACTTTTTTGTTTTACTTCATTTTTTATTACATTTTTTTTAAATTTCTGAATTTTTTTGTCACCACTTGAAAAAAACAAAAACAAAACTATACATGTTTGGTATCTACAAACTCATACCAACCTGGGGAATCACACTGTGGGGTCAGTTTTACCGTATAGTGAACATAGTAAATAAACCCTTCCAAAAACTGTGGAATTGCACTTTTTTGGAATTTTTTTTCCCACTTTTCATTACAATATGGGGCAGAATGAATGGTGTCGTTCAAAAGTACAACTTGTCCTGCAAAAATCAAGAACAGTTATGGCTATAGTGATGTAAAAATAAAAATATGTTATGGCTTTTGGAAGAAAGAGATCAAAAAACGGAAAACCGCCGGGAGGTGAAGGGGTTAGAGGCCTGTGGTAGTTGGGGCTCTATCGGAGATTCTGCATTGGAGCCCATGGGCTTCACGTTACACCTGTGCTATAATATAATCCGCGGCTCCAGTACAGGTGTATGTCGCTTACAGTTCTGTGTAATTTACCTTGTTGTCACACCTTCATTTCAGGTTCCTGCTCTTTGGAGAACTTCCAGGATGTTTGAGGTTACTAGTATTTAAAGACATTGACAAGGAAATTAATACCGGGGTGTACATTGCATTGTTTGCTCTGCTGGAAGCTTGTATGAAGACTTAAGTGTTAAAGGGAACCTGTCACCAGATTTGACCCCTATTACCTGTGGCCACCACCAGTGGGCTCTTATATACAGCATTCCAGGATACTGTATATAGGAGCCCAGGCTGCTCTGTGTATAACGTAAAAATGATTTTATAATACTCACCTAAGGGGCAGTCCGGTGTAGACTGGTCAGATTGGTGTCTCTGTTCTCCGGGTGCAGTGCCATCTTTGTCCTCCTTCTTCCGAAGCCTGGGTGCATGACGCGTCCTACGTCATCCACACTATCCGGCATTGAGGTCCTGCGCAGGCGCACTACAATACTTTGATCAGCCCTGCTCAGTGCGCCTGCACAGGACCTCAGAGCCAGCCTGTGTGCATGACGTAGGATGGGTCATGCACCTGTGCCACCCCCGCGTTAGCAGCCGGACTGCTCGGATCTGGATCCGTTGTGGCTCGAGGGGTCTCCAGACCCAGGGGTCGGGGTCATGCGGCCACTCAAATAAAAGGGGGGTGTTTACATGGGGCTGTATGGTTAAAGTTCATGACGCCGCCTGTGGTGTGTGGTAAAGTGGAGTACCACCGCTGCAGCTGGGAGTACCCGGTGGCGATGGAGTGCGCAGCTAGGTGTTTAACCCCTCCACAGGTAGGGGGAATGCCCCGGGACTCGGTGATGGTGACGGAGACGTGCTGTTGGGGGTGAAAGGGTCACTTGCATACTCATTCAGTCCATAAAGTTGACACCGACAACTTGATAAACCAAAGTTCTGGACATCGCTGCCACTGAGGGAAGCACGTTTGGGTCCCGTTCCCGCTGGTGTTGCCTGATGATCTGTGACCTTTCCCTTGGCACACTGTTCTCTTCTCGGTTGTCCCCTATAGCCTGAAACTAGTCGGGTCCCGCTCCCCAGTCTGGCGAACTGAGGGAGCTTGCTCTCAGGGTTCATGCTTGGGATTTCCTGGACCGTTTTAGTAGAAAGTCCTATCCCCCTCGTTGCGCTATTACCCCGATTTTGGAGCGGGTGGAGAGCGGATCTTGAAGGCTCCGTTCTCGTCGGGTCAATTGTCAGGTTTCCTGAAGCTACTCCCTGACCTAGGGTCCACGTATCCCGTCGTGCCCTGGTCCCAGCCCGGTGATGGTACAAGGCCGCCGGCTGTCCTCCTCGACAATACCGTGCCCCTTGTCACGATCCCCTGCGACCGGGGGTCCAGCTCCTACTAGGCCCAGACCACCGTCTGCTACCTAGTACTTCCAAGGAGCCCAGCTCCTGACCTCCTCTCACTTCCTGTCTCTGACTCTCACTGACTGATTCCTGACACTCCTGACCTCCCCTTAACCAACCCCCCAAGTGGGCGACTCTATTCCACTCAGGCCGTCCACTGGTGTGTCTGGTGGGTGTGGTGCAGAGTGTTCTTAGGATTTTAATTAGCTGTTGTTGGCAACACCATTGGTTGGGGACCCATAACTAAGGAGGAGGTGGATATTGCAGAAGGGCAGATTGCACAATACCCGGTGACGACCTGATAGGCCAGGGCGAAACACACCCAGGCTTCAGAAGAAGGAGGGCAAAGATGGCCGAAAGAGGAGGCGCCGCTACCGGAGAATGGAGACACCCATCTGACCAGTCTGCACCGAACCGCCCTGTCGGTGAGTATTATAAAGTGTTTTTTTAATGTTCTACACAGCAGCCTGGGCTCTTATATACAGCATGTTAGAATGCTGTATGGAGCTTACTGGTGGTGGTTATAGTCACCAAATCTGGTGACAGGTTCCCTTTAAGGTGGCAGCGTTCTCCACAGGGCTGACAAACTCATAAACCCAGGTGACTTAGGCTAGAGTCACATTCCCGTTGTTTTGCATCAGTCACATGCGTTGCTTGACGCATGTGACTGATGCATTGTACAACGGATGACAAAGAAGAGAATTTATTGTCGGACTCCGTTGTGTACGGGGGGCGGAGCGCGAGGGGGGCGGAGCTGAGCGGGCCCGTGGAGCTGAGGACGTCAGTGCTGTGGTCTGCATGGCTGGGGACAGGTGTGTGTGTGTGTGTGTAGGTGTGTGTGTGTACATGCGGAGTGCGGGAGGGGACGGAGCCGAGCGGGGAAGTGTCGGCCTCCCTGCACACGTGTAGCCAGGCTAAATATCGGGTAAAAAAAGCACTTTCCTTGTTTACCCGATATTTACCTTCGTTACCAGTTTACACCGCTCAGCGCTGGCTCCCTACACACGTAACCAGGGTAAATATCGGGTAACTAACCAAAGCGCATTGCTTAGTAACCTGATGTGTATCCTGGTTACGTGTGCAGGGAGCAAGAGTGAGCATGCGCAGCGAAATCCTACGGATCGCGCTGCTCAAAAAACGTTACAGGCTGTGTTCCTTCCGCCCGGCGGTCAGTCGTTCCACGACTTATCAGTCGGGCGGAGGGTGCAACGCAGCATCATCAGTCACAATCCGCCGCTCATACAAGTCTATGGGAACAACGGAATTCGCCAAACGGATTCCGTTGTTTACCGGAGCAGCGGATTGTGACTGATACAATTTAACGGAAGTGTGAACCTAGCCTTAAAGGGTAACTCCAGGAATCGCATTACTTTTCACAAATGTAGAGAACACAGTAAATGGTCCTGTAAATGATTGTAAAATAATAGCTGCTGAGAAAAAAACGCATTGTATACTGATAGTAAGGGAAGAAAAAAATCCCACACTCGTATGACATACTATATAAGAAAAAGCTGTAATTTTGGCAAACAGATACAGTGAGGAAATAAGTATTTGATACACTGCCGATTTTGCAAGTTTTCCCACCTACAAAGAATGGAGAGGTCTGTAATTTTTATCGTAGGTACACTTCAACTGTGACAAATATAAAAAAATCCAGAAAATCACATTGTATTATTTTTAAATATTTAATTAGCATTTTATTGCATGAAATAAGTATTAGATCATCTACCAACCAGCAAGATTTCTGGCTCTCACAGACCTGTTATTTTTTATAAGAAGCTCCTACGCTGCACTCATTACTGGTTATAATTGCACCTGTTTGAACTTGTTACCCGAATAAAAGACATCTGTCCTCACAGTCAATCACACTCCAACCTCACAACCATGGCCAAGACCACAGATCTGTCTAAGGACACCAGGGACAAAATTTTAGAACTGCACCTGGAATGTGCTACAGGACAATAGGCAAGCAGCTTGGTGAGAAAGCAACAACTGTTGGGGCAATTATTAGGAAATGGAAGAAACACAAGATGACTGTCAATCTTACTGAAGTTCCATGAAAGATCTCGTGGAGTAAGGATGATTCTAAGAAAAGTCAAGAATCAGTCCAGACCTACACTGGAGGACCTGGTCAATGACCAGAAGACAACTGGGACCACAGTCTCATGTATTACTGTTAGTAACAGATTACACTGTCATGGATTAAAATCCGGCAGGCACGCAAGGTCACCTAGCACATGTCTAGGTCTGTTTAAAGTTTGCCAATGACCATCTGGATGATCCAGAGAAGGCACGTGGTCAGATGAGACCAAATAGAACTTTTTGGTATCAACTTCACTCGACGTGTTTGGAGGAAGAAGAAGGATGAGTATAACCCCAAGAACACTGTCCCAACAGTGAAGCATGGGGATGGAAACATCATACTTTGGGGGTGCTTTTTTGCAAAGGGGACAGGACGACTGTATCGTATTAGAGGGAGGATGTATTCGAGGGAGGTCATGTCTCGTGAGCTTTTGGCCAACAACCTCCTTCCCTCAGTAAGAGCATTGGAGATGGGTCATGGCTCGGTCTTCTAGCATGACAATGACCCGAAATACACAGCCAGGGCAACTAAGGAGGTGATCCATAAGAAGCATTTTAAGGTCCTGTTGTGGGCTAGCCAGTGTCTAGACCTGAACCCAATAGAAAATCTATGGATGAGCTGAAGCTCAATGGTGCCCAGTGACAGCCCCGAAACCTGAAAGATCTGGAGAAGATCTGTATGGAGGAGTCGCCAAAATCCCTACTGCAGTGTGTGCAAACCTGGTCAAGAACTACCGGAAACATCTAACCTCTGTAATTGCAAACAAAGGTTTCTACCAAATATTAAGTTCTGTTTTTCTATTGTATAAAATACTTATTTCATGCAATAAAATGCAAATTGATTATTTAAAAATCATACAATGGAATTTTCCGAATTCTTTTTATTCTGTTTGTCACAGATGAAGTAGTAGTAAAAAGGGGGTGAACTTTTGTGTTTTTTTTTTTCATATATTCTAAAAATGTTGTTTTACTTTACTTAGGGGTTTTGAAGCTGTGATCATCCAAGTGTTATACAGAGCAGCACATCAGCTCTACTCTGTATAGCAAAAATCACGATCTCCTATGAACGCCTTCTTGCAGCATTCACAGGAGGAACATCATGACAGACACAGGGGTCATCAGCTAATCCTTGGCTGTCATGATCATGTCACGGGAGTGCCAATGGGAGTAGGGAATGACGCGCCAGATCATGTTAAAACTCTCTGTCAGAGATTGACAATGGTATTTAACTGGTTAACAGCATAGTACATCTAGAATTGGCCACTCTTCCTTGTAGTAGCTCCAAATCTGTCAGACTATGGGGGCATCCCCAGTGTACAGCGCCCTCTTCAGGTCACCCACAGATTTTTAATAGGGTTCAGGTTTGAGCTCTGGCTCGGCCATTCCAAAACTGTGCTCTTCTTTTGGGGAAGCAATTTTTTGTTGATTTGAAGGTATGTTTAGGATTGTTGGCATGCTGAAAGTTGAAATTCCTCTTCATCTTTTTAGCAGAGACCTGAAGGTTTTGATGTAAAATTGGCTGAATCTTGAAACTGTTGATAATTCTTTCCCTCATGACAAAACCCAAAATCCAACTGCACAAGAAACAGCCCCAAGGCATAATGTTGCCTCTACCATGCTTCACTGTGGGTATGGTGTTCTTTTGGTGACGTGCATTGCTAGCTTTGCACTAAACATACCTTTTGGAATAATGGATAAAATTTCATGAGACTATAAGATGTCTTCTCACATGCTTTTGGGAGACTTGATGTTGGTTTTGGCAAAACATTGCCCAGTTTTGGATATTTTGTTTATATGAAAAGGCTTATGTCTTGTTACCCTACCTCATAGGCCACACATATGAAAAACATGGCACTTGCCAGAAATTCCTGCCGCTCCTTTGAAATTGTTGTATGCCTGTTGGCAGCCCCTCAGACCAGCTTCCTTCTTGTCTTTTCATCAATTTTTGAGGGACATTCAATTCTAGGTAGTTATGCCTAGTTTAATCTTCTTCTTGAAGAATATCTTCACAGTGTTCCATATTATATTTACTGCCTTCGGAAAAAAAATTGGCCTTCTCCTGACTGATACGAAAATGTAAGGAAAATCCTCTAGAACAGCTAAACTTTATATGAGGTTAATCAGAAGGTAATGCAAGTTTAAATGTGATTAGCTAATTACGAACACAAACATGTCCCCAATTATAAAAGTTGTTAACACTTATGCAATCACATTATTTTAGTTTTGTCATTTTTATTTTTTTGCTCAAATTTATTTCAGTTTGCTTTTTACAATGGATTTGTACAGCTTATGGGTGGTATTAGAGAGGGAAAAAGTTCTGAACTTATTTTTTTTAATTTTATGCATGACAAAAACCTGGCTTTTTAACCCCTCCACTACCTAGGACATAATTGTACGTCCTAAATCATGAAGGGGTGATCACTGCTGACTGCTGCAGTCAGCAGGCATATATCCCAGCACTTGTCTGCTGATTTGAACTACAGACATGTGTGCCTCACAGGCGCGGATGGATCTGTGATCCACCTGTGCCTGTTAACCTCTTAAATCGCACTGTCAAAATGTGTCAGCTCAATTTAAATGGCTACGGCAGGTAAATTGCCTTGCCCCGCCACCATCACGGGAAGCTGATGCTTGCCATGGTAGCGACAGGTCATGTGATGACTCCTGTCACTAGAGTGCTGGCTGTAACAAGAACGCAACATTTTTGCTGACCAGAGCTGTGCTGCTCTGATCAGCAGAAATTAATGAGCAATCAGACTGACGATCCTTATAGTCCCCTAAGGGGAATAATGAAATAAAAAAAGTAAAAAAAAATAAAAGTTTTAAAAAATGTTACATTTTTTTAAAAAAACCCTAAACGTTCAAATCACCCCCCATTTGCCCCATTGAAAAGTAAAGGGTTAAAAAAATGCACACCTTTGGTATTGCTGCTTTCAGAAATGCTCGATCTATCAAAATATAAAATCAATTAATCTGATCTGTAAACTCCAAACGCCAAAATTAAGTTTTTTGGTCATTGCAAATTTTGCACAAAATGCAATAACGGTCAATGAAAACATAGCATTTCCACAAAAATGGTACTGTTAAAAATGTCAGTTTGAGACGCAAAAAATAAGCTGTCACTGAGCCCCTTATCCTGAAAAATGAGAATGCTATGGGTCGCGTAAAATGTCGCAAAAGTGTGCCACTTTTTTTTGGACAAACTTCTGAATTTCTTTTAACCCCCTTAGATAAAAGTAAACCTATACATGTTTGGTGTCTAAGAACTTGTACTGACCTCCGACATCTCACAGAGACATCAGTCTTATGATATATTGAAAACGGTGAATAAAATACCTCAAAAACAATCGGGCAATCACACTTTTTTGCAATTTTTCTGCACCTGGAATTGTTTTGCCATTCTCCAGTACACTATATGGTAAAACTCATGGTTTCATTTAAAAGTACATCTTGTCCCGCAAAAAACAAGCTTTTTATATGTCAAGATTGACTGAAAATAAAAAGTTACGGCTCTTGTAAGAAGGGGAGCAAAAAATCCCCCAAAAAAACTGAATATTGCCTGGGATAAATGGGTTAAGAAGGGTGTGTAGACATTTTTTTTTTTATATCCACAGTATATGAATTTTAAACCACATTTCAAGGTGTACTTTTCTTGGGCAATTTGTGTGCTAAGTATATACATTTTATAAATATAGTCTATATGATAGTAATGCTGCCTACATTCCATGTATTCAATGTTTGCATACATCTTGGCAGACACAGTGTGCTGCTGTGCTCCTTGGTAAGGCTGCTTTCACACCTCCGGTTTCTGCAATGCGGCACATTCCGGCACTTTGCAGGAAAATCGCAACCGTTTTTTTTTGCTGCCGGTTGCGATTTTCCTGCATAGACTTTAATTAGTGCCGCATTGTGCCGCATGGCCTTGCGTTCCATCCGGTTTTTGCCGCATGCGGCAGATTTAGCCGATGCGGTGGCCGGATGGAACGTTGCCTGGCACGTTTTTTCGTGCGGCAAAAAAAACCGCATCGCGCCGCATTCGGCCGATGCGGCACATTTTTCAATGCATGCCTATGGCGGCCGGATGCGGCGCGATTCGGTTTTTGCCACTGCGCATGCTCTGTAGCATGCCGCAAGCGGCAAAAACCGGACTGGCCGCAAAGGAAAAACTTATGCAAAGGATGCGGTGTTTTCACCGCATCCGTTGCATAGCTTGCACAGCCGGATTGAGCCGCAGAGCTCAAGCCGGATGTGTGAAAGCAGCCTTAGTATACAGTAGAGTAGATTTCAGTCTCAGCCGCTTGCACCTGTTCACATTTGCTTTATTCTGTTAGGAGGTGCTGCTCAAATTATTATTATTATTTAATTTTATTTTTTTTTGCAACATACATTTGGAAGTAATGACTGCTACTATACCGTTAAAAGTCTAAGTTTACACAGGCTGTTGAATTTATTGGATCAGTCATGTCCACAAATTGGAGATGTACCTGGCTCCGTATGTAGCCTCGGGAGCAGGAGCTGCATGCTACTGGTCTGTACATCCAGCTCAAGAAGCACATGCTGCAATTTAGTTTTCCACAGACTGAAGGTCAATGTGAAAAAATAGTTTGTGAGGTAGCAAACAAGACAAAGATATTGACTACTGCCAGGCATGACAGGGACACATTTCAGATGGTCGAGGAACTGGAAGTTGGAAAGGACTTCAACCTACTCGGATCAATAATCATTCAAGATGCAGTGACGTCACCAGAAGTCAATAGGAGAATTGTCGCGGGCGGGGAGGAGGGTGTCAGCACACTACGCTCACCCCCTTCTGCTCGGGTCCGGCGGCCGCTGCTCAGTGGTGGCTCGAGCTGTAAGCCGGATCCCGGGGGTCTCTCGAGCGGCACTCCTCGCCCGTGAGTGAAAGGGGTCGGTTGGGTGTGGGGATTGTTTATAGTCCGTGACGCCACCCACGGTTGTGGTGTTTTCACCACCGCTGCTCAATACGGGGGTCCCGGGGATGGTGATGCGGAGCAGCCAGGTGTTGTGTTGCCCCTCCGTGGGTAGGGGTTGGTGATCCCGGGGCCCGGTGACGGTTTGGGAGGTGCAGGGCCTGGTGGGCGCAGGGACGCGGGGGCAGCGCTGTGCCTTGCGGCACTGTGGTACTCACTCAGCCTGAGACGTGGACACAGTTTGTACGGTAAACCAAACGGCTGGTAAGACGGTCCCACGGACGGCTGCAATTGCTCTCCCAGTAGGTGACGGTGATGTCCCTCTTCCTTGCACCTTGTGTACTAGTTGGTTGCGATGGGTCCCCACCGGTAACCCGCTCCCCGGCTTCAAGCTGGACCGGGGGAGCTCTACTCTTTGCCCGCAGGCGCTGGCCCTCAGAAACTGGTGCCTTGGCGGTGGCGGTGTCTCTGTTGTACAGGTTGAGCTGTTGCCTTCACTCGGGTCTTGGTTGTTGGGGGATCTACGTCCCCTTCACTGACGGATTCGGTAATTTACGGCGACTCCAAGCCTTGCCGGGGTCCGAGAGGCCCCTGCCCTGGTGCTGACTGTCCTTCGGAACACTGCTCCAGACCACCGGGCACACAGCCTACGGGGTCCTTCCAGGAACTTCCAAACGGTCCCCCTCCAGACAGTCACCGCCGTTGCTGACCTTGCTGACCTGCCCTGCACTTAGCTGGACTCTTCAGGCTTTTCTCTCTCTCTGTCACCACTCTTGCTTTCCTCCGTTTCTCCTTTACTTTCCTTACTTTCACTTGCTGTTTACTTTAGCTCCTCACTCAAGCTCCTCCTGAGCTAATCTGCTGTTCACTCTTGCCCTCCCCGGGCTACTCTGCCTGGTTTCTCCCGCCTCCAGAACTGTGATCTCCTTGGTGGGCGGAGCCAACCGCCTGGCCCACCCCCTGGTGTGAATCATCAGCCTCTGGAGGAAGGCAACAAGGATTTTTGGTTCAGCTTTGATGTGCCTACCTGGGATGTAGGGTGTGGTGGTGTGTGACCTGTGTCCCCTGGCTTGCCCAGGGTGACACATTCCCCCTTAGCAAAATGCAGACCGTCCGCGGGCTGCCGTCCTACACCGGTTTTATTTTTCTGAAAAAGATAACATTTGGAAATTAACATATATACATTTTTAATAACTCTTCCCAAGACGGGAGGCACATTTCTTTAACGTTGCATAACGGTTTACGGTTACGGTTTCCGCTCTCTCCCACCCAAGTAACCTGGCCCTGATGCTGCCCCTAAAACCCAGGCAGCACCCCTTGACCCACAGTCCAGCACACGGTACCCGAGCGGGATCTGTCCTTCCCTCCAGAGGGTAGCCACCGGTTCCTTTGGTGGCTGGGCCCTAGCCTGCTCTGCTGAGGGCCCTCCCTCCAACCTGCCTCTCCGGAGACGGCACTGCGGAAAACGGTAACGGTAACCAACATATTTACAAGCCACTAACGTTTGTGGTTGCCCTGCAAGTTCACGGGCTTGTCCATGGATAGTTCCCATGCATTTTTAAACGGTCCCCACGGGGACAACGGTGCCGGCTCCAGCCGGTTGCAAATCACACGGTGAATCAGGTGAAACTTCGGTCATCATCTTTTCATCATCTTTCAAAACTTTTCAAACTTTTTCAAACAAACTTGTAAACATGCTGACTGGTGGTCCCAACGGGGACTGTGCAACGGCACTCCGCTGCCTTTTGCGGCTTAACAGTCCATTCTCACTCGTGGGGCTCTAGTGCCACCTTCACACGGTGCACCGCTCTGGACCCCAATGGTAGCTCGCTGCAGGCGATCTTCTTCCATATTCATGCGGGCATGCACATCCGCTCTACACCCCTCTCGGGCATCGATCTCCCTGCGCAGCTGCTGTTGCCGCCGCTCCCAGCCGGGAGTACTTTCTGTTTGCTCCGGTTCAGCGTGTGCGGGGGACGGACCCAGCCAGAGTCCCTCCGTGTCGGCTACGACCGGCACCTTCAGTAATGAGGGACCCCGCTGTGACATGGCCTCCTCTGCCTCCTGGCAGCTGCATCCCCGCCGTGCCTCCGGTGCATCTTTGCTGACGGGCTCAGCCTTTGGCTTCTTCCATAGAAGCGGTTCAGGGTGGTCATGAGCTTCTGCTGCAGGTCGGTCCGCCGGGGCGGATTGGCAGGGTACCGCTACCGGTGGTGGTGGTAGCGGGCCTAGTGGCGGGGCAGCAGCAGCTAACGCGGGTAGCGGGAGAGGCAGCAGGGTGAACGGGTGTAGGCCGGGCCCCTCAGCCGCAGCGGCCGATCCCTCGGGAATACAGGGACGTGGGTCTCTTACCCGTTCCTCCAAATCTTCCTCCACCTCGCATCTCCGCATAGCAGCCACCGCTTCCACCATGTCGGCCTCCCACTCCTCCAGGAGGAGCTGCATGCGGACCTGCAGACGGCTGCTTAGCTGGGTGGTCCGGACTTCCACCCACGCCGCCATGCCGGGCGCAGGGACCACGGTGTTGTTGGTCGGACTCAGCATCTTTAGCAGCGGCCTCTTCCAGGAACCAGTCAATGGCCGCAGGGTCCTGGCGTCCCTGCTTCTATAGCTGCTCTCACATGCAGCCAGCCGCCATTTCGTCCCCCTTAGCTCTTTTCGGCCCCTCCTCTCTCGGGGCGGGGTTTTGGCCTTCGCGCCTCTACTGCTCGAGAAGACGCTCGAGCGGGAACTTTTCGCGCCAAAGATGGCGACTTCTGAAATTTTTCTGCCGGATACCTCCGGCGGTAACAAGGCGCACCTCTACCAGACGGCAGAGCGGTAAGATCCTGTTCGTGACGCCAAGTTGTCGTGGGCGGGGAGGAGGGTGTCAGCACACTATGCTCACCCCCTTCTGCTCGGGTCCGGCGGCCGCTGCTCAGTGGTGGCTCGAGCTGTAAGCCGGATCCCGGGGGTCTCTCGAGCGGCACTCCTCGCCCGTGAGTGAAAGGGGTCGGTTGGGTGTGGGGATTGTTTATAGTCCGTGACGCCACACACGGTTGTGGTGATTTCACCACCGTTGCTCAATACGGGGGTCCCGGGGATGGTGATGCGGAGCAGCCAGGTGTTGTGTTGCCCCTCCGTGGGTAGGGGTTGGTGATCCCGGGGCCCGGTGACGGTTTGGGAGGTGCAGGGCCTGGTGGGCGCAGGGACGCGGGGGCAGCGCTGTGCCTTGCGGCACTGTGGTACTCACTCAGCCTGAGACGTGGACACAGTTTGTACGGTAAACCACACGGCTGGTAAGACGGTCCCACGGACGGCTGCAATTGCTCTCCCAGTAGGTGACGGTGATGTCCCTCTTCCTTGCACCTTGTGTACTAGTTGGTTGCGATGGGTCCCCACCGGTAACCCGCTCCCCGGCTTCAAGCTGGACCGGGGGAGCTCTACTCTTTGCCCGCAGGCGCTGGCCCTCAGAAACTGGTGCCTTGGCGGTGGCGGTGTCTCTGTTGTACAGGTTGAGCTGTTGCCTTCACTCGGGTCTTGGTTGTTGGGGGATCTACGTCCCCTTCACTGACGGATTCGGCAATTTACGGCGACTCCAAGCCTTGCCGGGGTCCGAGAGGCCCCTGCCCTGGTGCTGACTGTCCTTCGGAACACTGCTCCAGACCACCGGGCACACAGCCTACGGGGTCCTTCCAGGAACTTCCAAACGGTCCCCCTCCAGACAGTCACCGCCGTTGCTGACCTTGCTGACCTGCCCTGCACTTAGCTGGACTCTTCAGGCTTTTCTCTCTCTCTGTCACCACTCTTGCTTTCCTCCGTTTCTCCTTTACTTTCCTTACTTTCACTTGCTGTTTACTTTAGCTCCTCACTCAAGCTCCTCCTGAGCTAATCTGCTGTTCACTCTTGCCCTCCCCGGGCTACTCTGCCTGGTTTCTCCCGCCTCCAGAACTGTGATCTCCTTGGTGGGCGGAGCCAACCGCCTGGCCCACCCCCTGGTGTGAATCATCAGCCTCTGGAGGAAGGCAACAAGGATTTTTGGTTCAGCTTTGATGTGCCTACCTGGGATGTAGGGTGTGGTGGTGTGTGACCTGTGTCCCCTGGCTTGCCCAGGGCGACACAGAATAGCTATGGAAAAGCAATCCTGCCGCAATGGCAATAGCAGAACAGCCCAAATCCTGATTAGAATAACAGTTATAGCAAGGATTTAAATTAAAATTTAACTTTTAATATCAATATTCTAAAAACATGCTACAACAAAGTGCAGTGCAGTGCATGAATAAATAAAAATCAGAAAGATCTCACCCAGTACTTCTCCTGAGAAGATCAGATACCACCGGAACAATCCAAGGCAGAAGAAGGCCAAAACAGACCTAAGGGGGGGGCAACCAGTCTCAACGTTCCCTACCCCTGTCGTGCCCCTGCAGAAGTTGCTTCCGCCCTTACAAGGGATAAAAAACTCCTAAAACTAATTTTTATTCAATTCAGTATTAAAAGGGAAAATACCCAACATTTATGTCAAAATTAAACTAAAAATCAAAAAGTCCAAGGGTACAAGGGGAGGGGTGGGGCCTGGCCCTTATGATGCCCTACGCTCACTCCTTCCTTGCTGCGGAGGTTGGCACCCTAGAACCCGCGCAATTGGCGCCCCCGCTCAACGTAGGCTGTCCCTATAGGCCCTATCCGGACCCTGACAAATCAGAGGTGACAGTCTGAAGGGTTTAATACAAAGCTGAACCAACAATCAATTAAATATAACAATATATTATATCTCAATATACTACAATTTGGGAAATGGTATTGTCCAATAACCCAAGAAAGACCACCTAGTTAGATAAAGGCGGCTCCTAACAAAAACCACCCGACGCGTTTCCCCTCATCTATCTGAGGTTCTTTAGGAGTGGAGCAAAAATTAGTTCAAACAGAATATAATAAACCATAATAAATGCTGGTAGTCCTATACAGCACCAAGAGGCCAATGGTCACTGAGTCCGTCTAATCCCACTATTCCAAGCAAGAGCCAGGCTAGAAAGCCCAGAATCCAGTGCCAAATCTCTAACCGCCGGCTATATGGCAGAGATTAGCCACAGCAAATTCACATATAATAGTGAGGTTAGACTCAAAAGTAACAGACAAGGGCCAGGCCCCACCCCTCCCCTTGTACCCTTGGACTTTTTGATTTTTAGTTTAATTTTGACATAAATGTTGGGTATTTTCCCTTTTAATACTGAATTGAATAAAAATTAGTTTTATGAGTTTTTTCTATAATTTGCACTAATGCACTTCTAATTGATTGTCTCAACCGCCCTTACAAGGGCAGCACCCAAGTCAGGAATGCTAGCCCTGATGACAAATACACCCTCCCAACGCGTTTCCCTCTCTATATAATAAGAGAGTTCCTCAGGGGAGAAAATCTTCAAGTAAAGCCTGCAATGGCAGGACAGTACTACACAATGTACATTGGTGGTACAAATGTGTATACACACAATGCACGTTAATGGTGCAAATGTGTATGCTAGTGGCCAGTGGGAGAATAGCTATGGGCAAAAAAACAATGAAGTCATTAGACAAGGTCCTCAAACCGAGGAACATTTCACTAGTGACGAAGACATGGCTAGCACATAGTCTGGTCTTTTATATAGTCACATAAGGATGCAAAACCTGGAGAAGAAACAACGCTTTTGAAATGTGGTGCTGGAGAAGGATGTTATCAATATCATGGATATCAAGAAGAACAAATCCATTTTGGAACAAAACATGCCAGACATGTCACTCAAAGCAAGGATGACCAAGCTACGACTTGCCTACTTTGGACACAAAGAGAGAGCAATCACAAGAGAAGGACATCATAGTCAGAAGAATAGAAGGAACAAGGCAAAGAAGAAGACCAGCAACCTGATGGTTTGATACAATCAAGATAACGACAGAGAAGACCCTGGTGGACCTATCTAGGCTGCACAAGATCAAGCTTCCTACAGAGTGTTCATCCATCAAGTCGCCATGACTCAAGATCGAGCTGAAGGCCGAAAAAAAGCTGTGAAGTAGCACATAGCCTAACATTTTATGAATGTGTTGTCTTTTCTCCATATTGCACAGTCTGAATATATGTGTGAATGTACCCTTAGGCTTTTTCTTAATATGCACTGAATCCTACCTGTCCTTTAAAATTGAAGGCTGTGGCCTGGGAGACTCATGTATGGCCCACATCAGAGAAAGGTCACTTTGTCATGGCCGATGGGCACACACTATTTGGGCCAATTAGTGCATTAAATACCTCTATTTTATAATTATAACCTATATATCAGTAATGCTGTTTAAATTTCATATATTTAATGTTTCCGTAAACTGTATGTTAGCATAAATACTTTGGTTTGTAGATAGAGAGATATGAGATGGATGCATAGTCTTTAATTGAAAAACAATAATAACATCAGCACCAAGAAATTTTGGCTGCCGACCCCTGGACACCAACCAAGTCCACTCATTGACATAGAAGAAAATAAAATAAAATGTACAAAAAAGAGAGGGCATAATTAAATGCAACATATCAGCTCCAGAAAAAAAAGTGTTGAGCCTTTCTCAAGCATAAGAGCATGCAAACTGGGGATATCGAATGGTTAAGTAGGTAATGCATCAATTTACAGCAAAAGATGACATAATTCCAAAACTGACAGCACAAAATTTAGATTTAAAGTTCATGTATTCAAGTACATGATTGTCAGTTTAATTACACTGTCATAACCATATAGAAAAAAATCCCATAGGTACAAAGAACATTCCTTAATGATCTCATTTTACAAATCTCCAAACAGTTGTGAACATCACATAAAATTGTAGAAGTTTATCCTGCCATAAAAGAAAAATGCCAAAAATCGGCATCTAGTTCACTCAGAGCCCCTACTTGTGCCCACTATACTCGGGGATATCATAGGGACGTCATGAACTTGTGACGCTTAGTTAACACTTATGCACATACTATGCACACAGTAATCTGGGACATTAGAGGAACGTCATAATCTTGTGATGCTTAGTTAACACTTAAGGCCCTGTCACACACAGAGATAAATCTGCGGCAGATCTGTGGTTGCAGTGAAATTGTGGACAATCATTTCAAGGTTTGTAGCTGTGTACAAATGGAACAATATGTCCATGATTTCACTGCAACCACAGATCTGCCAAAGATTTATCTCCGTGTGTGACAGGGCCTTTAGGCTATGTGCGCACTAGAAATGTGAAGTTTCTCAAGAAAATTTCTTGAGAAACTTCTGCCAGTGAAAGATTTCCGGACCTGCGGAAAAAATCCGCACCAAATCCGCATGCGGTTTTGCCGCGGATTTGCCGCGGATTTACCGCAGGTTTGTCCCTGCAATAAATAATAAAGATAATCGATAGACAGATAATGGATAGAGGGAAAGATGGATAGATGAATAGATAGAGGGATAGAGGGATAGATAGATAGATGAATAGATGAATAGATAGATAGATAGATAGAGGGATAGATAGATAGATGAATAGATGAATAGATAGATAGATAGAGGGATAGATGGATAGATAGATAGAGGGATAGATGGATAGATAGATAGATAGAGGGATAGATAGATAGAGGGATAGATAGATAGAGGGATAGATAGATAGATAGATGAGAAAAACCTATATAATGTTCCACCTCCCTGCATTTTCTAAGCTGGCACCCTTTAGTGACTTTCATGTGGCACTAAAGGGTGCTTAGCCTTGTATTTAGCCATAAAATAAATAAATAATTAAAAAAAAACGACGTGAGGTCCCCCCATTTTTTGTAGCCAGCTAGGGTAAAGCAGACGGCTGCAGCCTGCAGACCACCGCTGGCAGCTTCACCTTGGCTGATAATCCAAAACAGTGGGCACCCCACGCTGTTATTTTAAATTATATAAATAATTTAAAACAAAAAACGTGCGGTCCCTCCCATATTGGATTACCAGCCAAGGTAAAGCGGACAGCTGGGGTCTGGTATTCTCAGACTAGGGAGGTCCACTGTTATTGGACACTCCCCAGCCTAAAAATAGCAGGCCGCAGCCGCCCCAGAAGTGGCGCATCCATTAGACGTGCCAATCCTGGCGCTTTGCCCCAGCTCATCCCGCGCCCTGGTGCGTTGGCAAACGGGGTAATATATGGGGTTGATGCCAGATGTGTAATGTCACCTGGCATCAAGCCCTGGGGTTGGTGAGGTCAGGCGTCTATCAGATACCCGACATCACCAACCCAGTCAGTAATAATTAAAAAATAGACAACAAAAAAAGTTTTATTTGAAAAAACACTCCCCACATAGCCTCTTTAACCAATTTATTGAAAAGAACAATCAATCCACGTCCGGCGTAATCCAATAAGGAAGGGGGGGTCCCACGGCGATCCATACCATAGTCGCTGTCCCAGTCAATGAAGAACAGAATGTTCCCCATTGGCTGGGAGAGCTGTGCAGTGACCTGAGCTAACATCAATAGGTCAGCTCAGGTCACTGCAGGGGATGACGAGCGCTGCCATCAGGAGCATAGATGAGATCATTACCTTCTGTGATCATCTCCTGTACTGCTGACGTCAGCGCTGTCACTGAGTTCTATGCCCGCCGCGTTGTCAGAAGTATCGCGAGAGCCCGTGACGTCACCGCTAGTGACAGTCTCGGGCCGCTCGCGAGACGGGCATAGACAGCAGTGACAGCGCTGACGTCAGGAGGCAGGAGATCGTCACAGCAGGTAATGATCTCACCTCCTGACAGCAGCGATCGTCATCCCCGCGGCTCCCAGCACTGCAGGGTGTCAGTGTCTGCCTGCGCTGCCGCGTGACAGGCTGCTGACACTGCGGGCAGACACTGACACCCTGCAGTGCAGTGTCAGTGTCTGCCTGTGTCAGTGTCTGCCTGCGCTGCAGCGTGACAAACTGCTGACACTGCGGGCAGACACTGACACCCTGCAGTGCAGGCAGCCGCGAGGCTGGAGCGGGACACAGACTGCACAGACACCTGGAGGTCGCACGGAAGTGCTTCTGTGCGGCGTCCAGGGAGTGTGACGTGTGTTTACTCTGCTCCGCCTCCTCTTCCTGGCATAATGACTTCGCTTCCTGCAAAACCGCAGGCAGCGATGAGCATTCCCGCAGGTAATTCGCGGCTATTCCGGTGGTATACCGCACATCATTGCTACCTGCGGAATACCCCCGGAATACCGCAGGTACCTGCGGAAATTAATGGACATGCACATTTTCTCAAGAAAGTTTCTCGAGAAAATTTTCTCAAGAAATTTTCTTGAGAAAAATCCGCACAGTGCGCACAGCTTTTTTTTTTCTCATTGAATTTCATGGGAAATGTCTGCACAAAGATTGCAGACATTTCTCAAGAAATTTCCGGGGCAAATCCGCGGGTACATCCGCAGGTAAAAAGCTCTAGTGCGCACATAGCCTTAGGCGGGCTTTGCACACTACGACATCGCAAGCCGATGCTGCGATGCCAAGCACGATAGTCCCCGCACCCGTCGCAGCTGCGATATCTTTGTGATAGCTGCCGTAGCGAATATTATCGCTACGGCAGCTTCACATGCACTCACCTGCCGTGCGACGTTGCTGTGGCAGGCGAACCGCCTCCTTATTAAGGGAGTGGGTCGTGCGGCATCACTGCAACGTCACACGGCAGGCGGCCAATAGGAGCGGAGGGGCGGAGATGAGCGGAATGTAAACATCCCGCCCACCTCTGTCCTTCCGCATAGCCGACGGGAGCCGCGGTGACGCAGGTAGGAGATGTTCCTCGCTCCTGCAACTTCACACACAGCTATTTGTGCTGCCGCAGGAGCGAGGAACAACATCGGACCATCGCGTCAGTGTAATTATGGAATTCGCCGACGCTACACCGATGATATGATTACGACGCTTTTGCGATCGATAATCGTATCATCTAGGATTTACACACTACGATGTCGAGAGCGACGCAGGACGTGCGTCACTTTCGACATGACCCCACCGACATCGCACCTGCTATGTCGTAGTGTGCAAAGCCCGCCTTATGCACATACTATGCACACAATAATCTGTGACATTACGGGGACATCATATGTGACGCCCTGGGCAAGCCAGGGGTCACAGGTCATCACACCACCACACCCTACATCCCAGTTAGGAACACCAAAGCTAACCAAAAATCCTTGTTGCCTTCCTCCAGAGGCTGATGTTCACACCAGGGGGTGGGCCAGGCGGTTGGCTCCGCCCACCGAGGAGGACACAGCTCTGGAGGCGGGAGAAACCAGGCAGTTGAGCCCAGGCAGGGCTTGTTTGAGGAGTCCAGCTAGGGACAGAAAGGAGTAAACAGCTAAGTGAAAGTGAAGTGGTAAAGGAGGAGTGAAGTAAGGTGAAAGGTGACAGAAAGAAAAGCCTGAAGTGGTCCAGCTGTGTGCAGGACAGAGTCAGCAAGGTCAGCAACGGCGGTGACTGTCTGGAGGGGGACCGTTTGGAAGTTCCTGGAAGGACCGCGGACGGGTAGTGGCCCGGCGGTCTGGAGCAGTGGACCAAAGGACAGTCAGCACCAGGGCAGGGGCCTCTCGGACCCCGGCAAGGCTAGGAGTCGCCATAATTTGCCAAATCCGTCAATGAAGGGGACGTAGATCCCCCAACAACCAAGTCCCGATAGAAGGCAACAGTCCAACCATTTTAGGAGAAGCACCGCCACCGCCAGGGCACCAGTTTCTCAGGGCCAGCGCCTGCGGGCAAAGAGTAGAGCTCCCCCGGTCCAGCTTGAAGCCGGGGAGCGGGTTACCGGTGGGGACCATCGCGACCAACATAGAAACAAAGGTGCAAGGAAAAGGGACATCACCGTCACCTACTGGGAGAGCAAGTGCAGCCGTCCGTGGGAACCGTCTTTCCAGCCGTGTGGTTTACCGTAAAACTGTGTCAACGTCTCAGGCTGAGTGAGTACCACAGTGCCGCAAGGCACAGCGCTGCCCTCGCATCCCTGCGCCCACCAGGCCCTGCACCTTCCACACCATCACCGGGCCCCGGGATCACCAACCCCTACCCATGGAGGGGCAACACAACACCTGGCTGCTCCGCATCACCATCCCCGGGATCCCCATATTGAGCAGCGGTGGTGAAATCACCACAACCGTGGGTGGCGTCACGGACAATAAACAATCCCCACACCCCACAATCCCCTTTCACTCACGGGCGAGGAGCGCCGCTCGAGAACCCCCGGGATCCGGCCTACAGCTCGAGCCACCACTGAGCAGCGGCCGCCGGACCCGAGCAGAAGGGGGTGAGCGTAGTGTGCTGACACCCTCCTCCCCGCCCGCGACACATAATCTTGTGATGCTTAGTTAACACTTACAGTTAGGTCCAGAAATATTTGGACAGTGACACAAGTTTTGTTATTTTAGCTGTTTACAAAAACATGTTCAGAAATACAATTATATATATAATATGGGCTGAATGTGCACACTCCCAGCTGCAATATGAGAGTTTTCACATCCAAATCGGAGAAAGGGTTTAGGAATCATAGCTCTGTAATGCATAGCCTCCTCTTTTTCAAGGGACCAAAAGTAATTGGACAAGGGACTCTAAGGGCTGCAATTAACTCTGAAGGCGTCTCCCTCACTAACCTGTAATCAATGAAGTAGTTAAAAGGTCTGGGGTTGATTACAGGTGTGTGGTTTTGCATTTGGAAGCTGTTGCTGTGACCAGACAACATGCGGTCTAAGGAACTCTCAATTGAGGTGAAGCAGAACATCCTGAGGCTGAAAAAAAAGAAAAAATCCATCAGAGAGATAGCAGACATGCTTGGAGTAGCAAAATCAACAGTCGGGTACATTCTGAGAAAAAAGGAATTGACTGGTGAGCTTGGGAACTCAAAAAGGCCTGGGCGTCCACGGATGACAACAGTGGTGGATAATCGCCGCAAACTTTCTTTGGTGAAGAAGAACCCGTTCACAACATCAACTGAAGTCCAGAACACTCTCAGTGAAGTAGGTGTATCTGTCTCTAAGTCAACAGTAAAGAGAAGACTCCATGAAAGTAAATACAAAGAGTTCACATCTAGATGCAAACCATTCATCAATTCCAAAAATAGACAGGCCAGAGTTAAATTTGCTGAAAAACACCTCATGAAGCCAGCTCAGTTCTGGAAAAGTATTCTATGGACAGATGAGACCAAGATCAACCTGTACCAGAATGATGGGAAGAAAAAAGTTTGGAGAAGAAAGGGAACGGCACATGATCCAGGGCACACCACATCCTCTGTAAAACATGGTGGAGGCAATGTGATGGCATGGGCATGCATGGCTTTCAATGGCACTGGGTCACTTGTGTTTATTGATGACATAACAGCAGACAAGAGTAGCCGGATGAATTCTGAAGTGTACCGGGATATACTTTCAGCCCAGATTCAGCCAAATGCCGCAAAGTTGATCGGACGGCGCTTCATAGTACAGATGGACAATGACCCCAAGCATACAGCCAAAGCTACCCAGGAGTTCATGAGTGCAAAAAAGTGGAACATTCTGCAATGGCCAAGTCAATGACCAGATCTTAACCCAATTGAGCATGCATTTCACTTGCTCAAATCCAGACTTAAGACGGAAAGACCCACAAACAAGCAAGACCTGAAGGCTGCGGCTGTAAAGGCCTGGCAAAGCATTAAGAAGGAGGAAACCCAGCGTTTGGTGATGTCCATGGGTTCCAGACTTAAGGCAGTGATTGCCTCCAAAGGATTCGCAACAAAATATTGAAAATAAAAAAATTTTTTTTGGGTTTGGTTTATTTGTCCAATTACTTTTGACCTCCTAAAATGTGGAGTGTTTGTAAAGAAATGTGTACAATTCCTACAATTTCTATCAGATATTTTTGTTCAAACCTTCAAATTAAACGTTACAATCTGCACTTGAATTCTGTTGTAGAGGTTTCATTTCAAATCCAATGTGGTGGCATGCAGAGCCCAACTCGCGAAAATTGTGTCACTGTCCAAAGATTTCTGGACCTAACTGTATGTGTTTAAAAATATTTTTTATTTTAAACATTTGTGGAGAAGTACAAATTTGAAGGAGTTGTATTATCATTGCATTATTCATTCTTATGTTCTATAATCTTACCATTTAAATACTATAAAAATGGGAAAGGGAGTAAGGATAGGAAGAAGAGTATGAGGTTGAGGAGAGTAGGGAAATTTTTATTGGGGAAACTGGTAAGAGGGGGAAGAAAAAAGGGAGGGAAACTGGGAAAGGGAGTACATCTAATAAATTGGTTGCAAGTTGAGAGAGAATATAAGGATTAAACATATACAACAGATATAATTGAGGACCATGAAATAGTTGACACTTCTGCACATACTATGCACACAGTAATCTGGGACATCACAGGGACGTCATAATCTTGTGACGCTTAGTTAACACGTCTGCACATACTATGCACACAGTATACATTACACAAATATACTCTATACATTACACAGCTGTAGACCACAAAGTTTGGAAGATACTGAGAATTGTTTGGTTTTTTACCTCTCAATATCTTAAGCAATAAAAGACAACTTTTCCTTTTTATATTGTGACGACCTGGGCCCTGAACGTCTTGGGGCACACGTCTGGCAGCGGGATCAAGACACACACAAGCACTTTGTCACTTAAAGAATCTCGGTGATTTATTCACATCCTCATAAACCACGCAGTGTAATGGGCCACAGCCACTTTCCCGCAGGACAATGTCTCACTGTCTGTTTAAACTGCTGATTGTTCATACAGTTCATTCTCTGGCATCAGCCAGTAAAGTCCACCTTTGTGGGGTGTTACCTGCCAGTAGGTTTGCAGGCTGTCAGTCTGCCTCCATCCAGTCCAGGGAAACTCTCACACTGGGCTCAACATCCTGGCCCTTGTACACGTTCCAATTCCTCACAGCCTCAGTGGATTCTGCAGCTCCCTGACATGTCAGAGCCCTCACTAGCTCTGTATGCACAGGAGCTCCTGCACATGTGCTCCAACCAAGATGGCTCCCACCAGCACACGGAGATCATGTGACAAACGACAGCTCCATTAAATCCCATGAGACACACCTACGTATGGGAGGTATGTGGATGGTCAGTCCCGCCCATCACTTCTGACCATCCCATGAACCCAGCCCTGAAAGTGTACAACAATCCTCATGGAACTACAAGTCCCAGAGAAACATTCCAGGCTCAGATCACAGAGGATTTCCCCCTCTGTGACACATACCGGCCATCTACCACATTGCATCCTTACATATCCCCCCCCTCTGTTCCAACTTGTAGGGTGGAACACTCGACAACCTACAGTGACCCTGAGACAGGGCATTAGGGAAACCCTACCCTACCAGTCGAATGGGCCCTCTACGAAAACTTTGAGTTTCTGCTCCTGACCGACCATCTGCCACTGTCAACAAACCCTCCTCAGTGAACCCTCTTCTCAGACACGTCCGCCGGTCCGACATATCGTTCCATAACTGTCTCCAACGGTCAGTGTGGTAGTGAGACACCCCATCAGTCAAAACTACCGTGCGGCCTGACTCTGCGCTAACCAGTCCACTAGAGGGGCTCTTGTCCAGGTACCTCACAACCGAGCCGACAGGAGATCTCCCACAACTAGACCCTGCACACTCTCTGTTTGCCAATCTACTATGGCCTCTTCTCTCATGACGTCTTAGGTCACCTTTCCATCTCCGCCTTTTCCCACCACCACTTTTGGCTATGGACCAGTCACTCCCTCCATCTTTTCTTTTAGATTTTGTTTTAGAGGGCTTGGACCCTTCAGAGTCTGTGCCATAGCCTGATTTATACGTAGGTCTTCTATGACCTAGGCTCCTTTCCCTACAGGACCTACTTTCCTTGCCAGTGAAGGCAACACGTTCATCAGGTGGACCACACTTCTTCTCTGGGCCCTGGCCCGAAAGCGGTCGTGACCTCAAACTCACTTGACAAAGTGTCTCTGCAATCTTCTGTCTTTCAAGATCCATTTGCTTTAGTTCTTCCAGGTATCCCAGGCGGTATTCTAGGAGAACTCGTACGTTTTCAACACACTCCTTTGTTCCCGCCATGACACATGGAACCATACCAACTTCACAGGGTAACCTGGCTTTATGATAAACCTTAAGTCTTACTCTCGTCACACCGGATGTATCAACCATCTCCTGCATGACTCTTCCATTTCTGCCAATCAGTTTCTTGACAAGTTCTTTGGGCACTTGTGTGACCTCTTCCACAAAGTCCAACAGCCTTCGAGCTGTTTTCACTGCTTCTTCAGTTTTCCCATAGATTTGGAATGTTCCACTGTGCTCTTCTAATTCAATAGCTGTAATACCTGGAACCTTCCTGGCTTGCTGAATGTTACTTTTCAGCGCTCTTAATGCGAGCCCAATTAATGATTTCTTCACCACGACAACTTCCTGAAATTCTGCAGTGAGCTGCTTCATACACTCCAAGCTCCTGGTGTCTTCTTCCATCTGTGCCAAGATGAGCCATTTCGTGCGAAGACACTGCAGGTGCATGTCACTCAGGATAGCCACCCGCTTCTTTGTGACATTACTGGCAGAGCACACCACCAACTGACAAGTCTCTGGGGCAAAGTACACTTCACAGGCCCCTACAGCCTTCTTAAACGTCTCATGCATCGACTTATGGGCACAGGCTTTTCTTAGGTCTTTGGGCACATCTACCATGCACTTAAAGAATGGACAGGTTTCTTGACCTTCAAGGAAATTAGACCATTCCTTTGGTCTCTTGCATCTATCTTTTTCTCTCATGCACGGCTCCACCTCTTGAGTTACACACTCTTCCGGTTCAGCTCCAGCCTCAGAGCCTTTGTGTTTGCTATTGTTCTTAACCAAGACCATCTCTATGTCTTCCATCTTGGTCTTACCAGGCAGGTCACTCAGGCTATCAGTTCCTGATGAGACCTCTGGTCCAGACTTCACCTCCTCAGAGGCTCTTTTCACTTTTGCAGCACCAGCTGTCTCTTGGGTCTTCACTGCATTACCTTCAACTTCCTTGCGGGTCTCTGCAGTGTCACCTTCAGTCCTCTTTTTTTCTGCAAGGGTGTCACACCCTTCAGCGTGGTACTCTGTTCCTCTTAGACCTTTGGCCCCGTTTTCACCCTTCATCACCCCAACACTGGGTAATTTACCGGTCTGCTCACCATGACCTCTATGGATTTGTACTTCACCAACTTTCTCCAGGATTCCTTGTCCTGTATTACCCTCTAGGATTTCACCTCCTACAGTGCTCTCGTCCGACAGACCTTCTGCTTCATGCTTGGAATCTATAGGAGACACCACCATTACTGCTTTGGTTGGCTCATTTTTTGACATTTCACCCTGCTGATGTCTGTCGTTACAATGTGTCAGTTCAGTTTCTGATACCTCTTTCTTGTGTAGGACATCGCTGTCTGACTCTACCTTAGCAGTTGCTACTGGCAACGTGTTTTCCTCGACCAGGTACTTCACTTTCTCTGCACCCTCAGACGGTATACCTTGCACGAGCTTTTGGCGCTTATTACGTCTCCGGCGTCTGGAGGAGGTTTTACCCTTCTCAATTGTCTGTACCTCACTGCACTCTCTTGTCCTTTTATAAGAGTCAGTGTCCATTCTGGAGTCATCGTCACTCCCCCTGGCGTCCTGGACTATCATGTCCCCACTTAACCAGATATCTGCCTCCCTTTCTGGAGCTACCCCGTTTTTAACGGTCACACTATTGGTTATTCCCTTAGTCCTTATGTCACTAAGTTGGGTCCGTCCATTTTCTTTGGTCACCCCTAACTTAGGACAGTCAATTTTAGAAGGTACTATCTCCTCCTTACCACACAACTCCACAACCAGGACCCCGTTTCACCTCCCAATGTGGTAGGGTTTCCTTTGGGCTGTTCTGGCTCTTACACAAGCAACCGGATACGTCCCCCTGCTTCCACAAGTGCACAAATAATTTAGAGTCCCAACCTATAATAATTGGGTGCAGTAAATCTGAGACTACACCAACATCATGAGAACCACTGTCCCTGGCTGTCTTAATGACCACGCTGGATACCGGGTATTCTGTCTCATTATTGTGGGTGCAGCCGACGTGGATCTTCCTTCCAGGAATCAAGTTGACATCAGAAGTGGCCCTCACCAGGGTCACCAAGCTCCTTGAGTCTACGACCCCTGTTACAGATTCCCCATCCACTTCCACGGAACACAGACGTGGCTTCTCGTCGGATGGGTGGTCTATACCACAAACCGGACACTTGTGGCATGAACACTGTTGTCCCTGGCTACAGTCCATCTGCGCCACTTCACCCTTGGATTTGGGATGCTCTGCACCATTTTGGGGGACCACCGCTTTCTGGGACTCCTCCCCCTTTTGGGCATCCACCCCTTTATGGGACTCCATCCCCTTATGGGCAACCACCCCTTTATGGGACTCCACCCTCTTATGGGCAACCACCCCCTTATGGGCAACCACCCCTTTATGGGCTTTCTGTGGCTTCCTTGCAGTGTCCTTAGATCCCAGTTCACACCGTTCCCCTTTATCTCCCTGGGTACCCTGTGCCCGTACTGGCCCCAGAAGGGAACTCACAAACTGGTCCACTGCTGCCACATCTCTGCCCACTGACAGCTCCTGCTGTCCACACACAATGAACTGGTACAGCTCCTCCATAACGTCCAGGCTTGCGGCTCCACTCATGGTCGCTCAGCTTTCCCGGAACTTCGTGGACCCGCCGATCCACCGCAAGCTGCTTGAGTGCGCCGTCAGTTTTCGTGGACTCGCCGATCCACCGCAAACCGCTTCAAAATTTTTTTTTTTTTCGTGGACCCGCCGATCCACAGCAAGCAGTCCGTATCCACAAGAATATGTCCTAGGCCGTTGCCCTTAGCAACCAGGCTGCATTGCCCCTAGCAACCAGGCTGTGTTGCCCCTAGCAACCAGGCCATATGCCCGCGTTCTCCACCATAATGTGACGACCTGGGCCCTGAACGTCTTGGGGCACACGTCTGGCAGCGGGATCAAGACACACACAAGCACTTTGTCACTTAAAGAATCTCGGTGATTTATTCACATCCTCATAAACCACGCAGTGTAATGGGCCACAGCCACTTTCCCGCAGGACAATGTCTCACTGTCTGTTTAAACTGCTGATTGTTCATACAGTTCATTCTCTGGCATCAGCCAGTAAAGTCCACCTTTGTGGGGTGTTACCTGCCAGTAGGTTTGCAGGCTGTCAGTCTGCCTCCATCCAGTCCAGGGAAACTCTCACACTGGGCTCAACATCCTGGCCCTTGTACACGTTCCAATTCCTCACAGCCTCAGTGGATTCTGCAGCTCCCTGACATGTCAGAGCCCTCACTAGCTCTGTATGCACAGGAGCTCCTGCACATGTGCTCCAACCAAGATGGCTCCCACCAGCACACGGAGATCATGTGACAAACGACAGCTCCATTAAATCCCATGAGACACACCTACGTATGGGAGGTATGTGGATGGTCAGTCCCGCCCATCACTTCTGACCATCCCATGACCCAGCCCTGAAAGTGTACAACAATCCTCATGGAACTACAAGTCCCAGAGAAACATTCCAGGCTCAGATCACAGAGGATTTCCCCCTCTGTGACACATACCGGCCATCTACCACATTGCATCCTTACAATATATATATATCTATATATCTATATATATAATTGCCTTATTCTGTCTGTCTGTCTGTCTGTCTGTCATGCTCCAAAATTGTGTCCTTACGGTGACACAAAGCTGATTGGCCGCTGGGCTCGCCATGGCCCCGCCCCCCCCCCCACGGATTGGCCTCTCGCCCCGGCTCTCTGCAGGCCCCGCCCCCTCACACAATGCACGCTCGCTCTGGCCCAACTGACACGGAGCTCCGACTCCCAGGTGAGTACACACACACACATCAGATCACACTCACTCTCACACACACCTCACACATCACATCCACACACTCACAACATCCTGGGATATCGCTTGCTTCTACACCGGCTCCGTCATGATCCCAGCAGCGCCAGACATAACCTTGCGATGCTGGGATCTTGACGGAGCCCGTGAACGCTGGTAACCATTATACACATCGGGTAACTAAGGTCCCTTAGTTACCCGATGTGTATCATAGTTACCAGTGTACAACGGCTCCCGGTACACATGTGCAGGGAGCCGGCATTATACTCCTCTCCCCCCAGGACTACTCCTCCTATTACAGTCCTCCTATTATACTCCTCTCTGAGTATAATAGGAGAACTATTATAGCATGGGGGATGTAGCACGATGGGGTGCGCAGCATGGGGGATGTAGCACGATGGGGAGTGCGCAGCATGGGGGATGTAGCACGATGGGGAGTGCGCAGCATGGGGGATGTAGCACGATGGAGAGTGCGCAGCATGGGGGATGTAGCACGATGGGGAGTGCGCAGCATGGGGGATGTAGCACGATGGGGTGCGCAGCATGGGGGATGTAGCACGATGGGTAGTGCGCAGCATGGGGATGTAGCACGATGGGGAGTGCGCAGCATGGGGGATGTAGCACGATGGGGAGTGCGCAGCATGGGGGATGTAGCACGATGGGGAGTGCGCAGCATGGGGGATGTAGCACGATGGGGTGCGCAGCATGGGGGATGTAGCACGATGGGGAGTGCGCAGCATGGGGGATGTAGCACGATGGGGAGTGCGCAGCATGGGGGATGTAGCACGATGGGGAGTGCGCAGCATGGGGGATGTAGCACGATGGGGAGTGCGCAGCATGGGGGATGTAGCACGATGGGGAGTGCGCAGCATGGGGGATGTAGCACGATGGGGAGGTGCGCAGCATGGGGGATGTAGCACGATGGGGAGTGCGCAGCATGGGGGATGTAGCACGATGGGGAGGTGCGCAGCATGGGGGATGTAGCACGATGGGGAGTGCGCAGCATGGGGGATATAGCACGATGGGGAGTGCGCAGCATGGGGGATGTAGCACGATGGGGAGTGTGCAGCATGGGGGATGTAGCACGATGGGGAGTGCGCAGCATGGGGGATGTAGCACGATGTGGGGAGTGCGCAGCATGGGGGATGTAGCACGATGGGGAGTGTGCAGCATGGGGGATGTAGCACGATGGGGAGTGCGCAGCATGGGGGATGTAGCACGATGGGGAGTGCGCAGCATGGGGGATGTAGCACGATGGGGAGGTGCGCAGCATGGGGGATGTAGCACGATGGGGAGTGCGCAGCATGGGGGATGTAGCACGATGGGGAGTGCGCAGCATGGCGGATGGAGCACGATGGGGGCTGTAGCACGATGGGGGATGTAGCACGATGGGGGGTGCGCAGCATGGGGGATGTAGCACGATGGGGAGTGCGCAGCATGGGGGATGTAGCACGATGGGGAGTGCACAGCATGGGGGATGTAGCACGATGGGGAGTGCGCAGCATGGGGGATGTAGCACGATGGGGAGTGCGCAGCATGGCGGATGTAGCACGATGGGGAGTGCGCAGCATGGCGGATGGAGCACGATGGCGGGTGCGCAGCATGGGGGATGTAGCACGATGGGGAGTGCACAGCATATGGGATGTAGCACGATGGGGGATGTAGCACGATGGGGGATGTAGCACGATGGGGGGTGCGCAGCATGGGGGATGTAGCACGATGGGGAGTGCGCAGCATGGGGGATGTAGCACGATGGGGAGTGCGCAGCATGGGGGATGTAGCACGATGGGGGGTGCGCAGCATGGGGGATGTAGCACGATGGGGGGTGCGCAGCATGGGGGATGGAGCATGATGGAGAGTGCGCAGCATGGAGGATGGAGCACGATGGGGAGTGCGCAGCATGGAGGATGGAGCACGATGGGGAGTGCGCAGCATGGGGGATGGAGCACGATGGGGGGTGCGAGCATGGGGGATGGAGCACGATGGGGAATGCGCAGCATAGGGGATGGGGCATGATGGGGGGTGCGCAGCATGGGGGATGGAGCACGATGGGAGGTGCACACCTCCCCCCAACACACACACACACACACACACAGGGAACCACAAACACCGCCATACACAGACACCCTCACACACAGACAACGCTGCACACACACAACACCCAACACACAAACACCGCGGCATACATAAATATACGCACATACCGCACAACACACACATTGCACAAAACATACCTCCCCCCAAAACACACCACACCCACACAAACCGCGCAACACACACACACACAACGCGACAGACACACAGTGCTCCACAAACAACGCAACACACATACAACACCGCTCTCACCCCCCGCCACACCCAGACAACACCCAGAACATGTGCAGCGCCCTACACAAACACTTGGTAACTACACACAACAACATCTATATATATATATATATATATATATATATATATATATATATATCTATATCTATAACAAAAATCATGCATGAACTACACAATACGTAAATTCTAGAATACCCAATGCGTAGAATCGGGCCACCTTCTAGTATATATATATATATATATATATATATATATATATAAAAAAATTTTTATTTTTTTTTTGTTATATGTTCCTGTTTTACCATGCACATATATAAAATATTTATATTAATCTTATTATGAGTTAAATGACAAAATAAAAAACCTAAAACAATTGCACCATTTTTATTTACGGTACTCTATTTAAAAATCACCTTAAATATGCTGACTGTACTGTACGGGTTGCTACAATAATATTGACGTACTTTGTATTGCTAGTGTTTACTAGTTTGTGACATTCATATATAAAAGGTTGTAACACAAACTTTATTTTTAATTTTGTTTCATTATTTTAATTGTTAATTAATTGTATTCATTATTTACCTTTTTTTTTTTAACCTCCAATGTTGTGGTATATACTATATTTATATAGTATATATGACATATATATATATATATATATATATATATATATATATATATACATATATATATATATATATACAGTGCCTACAAGTAGTATTCAACCCCCTGCAGATTTAGCAGGTTTACACATTCGAAATTAACTTGGCATTGTGACATTTGGACTGTAGATCAGCCTGGAAGTGTGAAATGCACTGCAGCAAAAAAGAATGTTATTTCTTATTTTTTTTTTTTTTTTTAATTGTGAACAGTTTATTCAGAGGGTCATTTATTGTTCAACCCCTCAAACCACCAAAATTCTGTTTGGTTCCCCTAAAGTATTAAGAAGTATTTCAGGCACAAAGAACAATGAGCTTCACATGTTTGGATTAATTATCTCTTTTTCCAGCCTTTTCTGACTAATTAAGACCCTCCCCAAACTTGTGAACAGCACTCATACTTGGTCAACATGGGAAAGACAAAGGAGCATTCCAAGGCCATCAGAGACAAGATCGTGGAGGGTCACAAGGCTGGCAAGGGGTACAAAACGCTTTCCAAGGAGTTGGGCCTACCTGTCTCCACTGTTGGCAGCATCATCGGGAAGTGGAAGGCTTATGGAACTACTGTTAGCCTTCCACGGCCTGGACATCCTTTGAAAGTTTCCTCCCGTGCCGAGGCCAAGCTTGTCCGAAGAGTCAAGGCTAACCGAAGGACAACAAGGAAGGAGCTCCGGGAAGATCTCATGGCAGTGGGGACATTGGTTTCAGACAATACCATAAGTAACGTACTCCACCGCAATGGTCTCTGTTCCAGACGAGCCCGTAAGGTACCTTTACTTTCAAAGCGTCATGTCAAGGCTCGTCTACAGTTTGCTCATGATCACTTGGAGGACTCTGAGACAGACTGGTTCAAGGTTCTCTGGTCTGATGAGACCAAGATCGAGATCTTTGGTGTCAACCACACACGTGACGTTTGGAGACTGGATGGCACTGCATACGACCCCAAGAATACCATCCCTACAGTCAAGCATGGTGGTGGCAGCATCATGCTGTGGGGCTGTTTCTCAGCCAAGGGGCCTGGCCATCTGGTCCGCATCCATGGGAAGATGGATAGCACGGCCTACCTGGAGATTTTGGCCAAGAACCTCAGCTCCTCCATCAAGGATCTTAAGATGGGTCGTCATTTCATCTTCCAACAAGACAACGACCCAAAGCACACAGCCAAGAAAACCAAGGCCTGGTTCAAGAGGGAAAAAATCAAGGTGTTGCAGTGGCCTAGTCAGTCTCCTGACCTTAACCCAATTGAAAACTTGTGGAAGGAGCTCAAGATTAAAGTCCACATGAGACACCCAAAGAACCTAGATAACTTGGAGAAGATCTGCATGGAGGAGTGGGCCAAGATAACTCCAGAGACCTGTGCCGGCCTGATCAGGTCTTATAAAAGACGATTATTAGCTGTAATTGCAAACAAGGGTTATTCCACAAAATATTAAACCTAGGGGTTGAATAATAATTGACCCACACTTTTATGTTGACATTTTTTTAAAATTTAACTAAGCAACATAACTTGTTGGTTTGTAAGATTTATGCATCTGTTAATAAATCCTGCTCTTGTTTGAAGTTTGCAGGCTCTAACTTATTTGCATCTTATCAAACCTGCTAAATCTGCAGGGGGTTGAAGACTACTTGTAGGCACTGTATGTATATATATATATATATATATATATATATATATACATATATATGTCTCTGTGTACCAGTACATTATGCCAGTGAAGATTAATAATACCGTTTAGATATTTAGGCAGAGAAAATGATTTTATACTCGAGAGTAACCTGTGGCTCACTATTAATGTTTCTGTCTATGATGGTAAGGTTCTGAGTTGTAATTCCAGCTTCTATAAAATTAATGAAATATTAACAAGGACCTCTTAGCACACTCAGATGCCAGGAGTGATCCGGTCTACTGGGGCGATTAATTCATATCACAGGATTGGACCTCTTCTCTATCTGTTGGGTTTTTAACTGCCTATTCTTTTGTTCTACAGGAGACACTTTTGGCATCAACTCTCTTATTTGAAACGCAGAAGAGCTCGGCCGAGTGCTCCTGTGTATGGGGGAGTCAAAGGAGTGAATGGTTGGCTGAACAATTGTTTGGCCACCAGTTAAATAATGTGTAAGAGGGCCTTGATGTTATGCTAGCAGGGCATTTAGTGGACCCATTGGGCCACAGCACACAGAAAAACCAGAGGGTCTTGACTGCGGAATGACACCTGGTCTTCAAATCTAATGGTGAGGGAGTTACGCTGCAGGTGTGAGACCGGGTGCCACTCAGGAAGACTGGTGCTGCAACGACTTGCCCCAGGGATATGGGAGCAACAGTCTCTGGTAATGGATAACAGCAGCAGCAGGTGTCAAAGTTTCAGCCAGGATGGATGGATGGATGGATGCAGCAGCAGCTGGTAAGGATACTTTGTGGCAGTAGTTGACGACCGGCATGGCAGCTTGTAGCAGCAGTGGTAGACTTGGGATAACAGCAGCAGTATATCAGCAGAATAGTAAAACAAGCATAAATCATCAGCAGCATATAGCACACAGCAGCAGCAGCAGCAGCAGAGACAGCAGTAGAAGTGCTAAGGACCTAAAAACTAGCAACGTATCTGACACGTTGCCCAGGCACCTCCCATAGGGGAAAGGTGCCTTAAGTACCTGCAACCTCTCAGATAACCTGAGAGGCAATTTTGGGTTAGGGTACACTGGCTCTTTAAGAAAAAAGGCGTGAACGTGTGCAGCCTTCGGGCAGAACCAGGAAGCCTGTGAGGTACACACAGGCTCTGAGAGGCAGCAGTATGGACCAGAAATGGGACAGCTACCGCAGGACGTGTGGGCAGGTGAGAGAACTGACGTCCCCACCAGGGGAGGGGGGCAGGACAGAGCAGGTTGTGCACTGCCATTGCCATTGCCATTGCTACATAACCTAACATAAATATAGGCACACTTCAGCCATGCTGACCACCAAAGGCTATTGGGCTGAACTGGTTGCACATACCAGGTACCAGGTATGTTTGCGAACCCCTTTATGAACAATATGATCTCTGCAGAGCTTCTCCAAATGTTTTAGTTTTCTCCTTACATTCTCTACCTTGTTCAGATTTTGCTATGTGAGGTAAATCTGAAAAAGCTGATCTTAGTTATGAAAGGAACAATTACAATACCTGTCTGTTTAGGTGGAGAGTCAAAAACACCTCACACTAGGAAATGTAGAAGTTAACGTCTGGCTGAGACTGGAACAAGGCCTCGGGCCTATCACATGCTACATCAATCTTGCTTTTTTTTCACTTTCCTGAAGTGATTGGAAGTATTCCAGATCATTAGTCACTAACGACTTGTCACCTAGAAAATACCATTCCATAAAAGTATTATATGTGAAATTCATAAATATAAACATTGACAGTTCATTTGTCATTACTTAAAGGACTTTTCCATATTTTCTAATGGAGGCTATGGATTGAAAATAAGGCATTTATTGTCTCTAAAGTCACCACTAAATAGGGTTTTCTTCTGATGTACAGTTCTATGCAAACGTTTAAGGCAGGTGTGACGGTTAGTGGATATGGACCCACTGCACCACCGGCCACTTTTACCCTGGAAGGTAAAGATGAGCTACCTAGAGCCACTATGGGTTGGGAATGGCTGGGATGCAGGTAGTCGCCAGGTACCACTCACGTGGCAGTCCTCGAACCTACAGCAGCTGACCAACAGGTCAAGACAGGTGTGCGAAGTACAGAGGATACACACAGAAACGTAGTCAGGTAATCCAAGATCGGGGCAGGCTGCACAGGTTCAATAAACATAGCCAATGACTGTAGAAGGGAGGTTACACTTCAGTGCTGGAGAGGAGGAACGGGGTTAATGTCGCTCTGCTGCCGAATGAATAAACTGTTGATTATTAAAATATTCCTCTGTTATTTCATAGGTCTACGCGTTTCAGGGATCAAGTTCCCTTCTTCGAGACAAAGGAAAAATGTTGATTTTTCTTCCCTTGTCCTGAAGAACGGGACTTGATCCCTGAAACGCATAGACCTATGAAATAATAGAAGAATATTTTAATAATCAACAGTATATTCATTTGGCAGCAGCGCGGCATTAACCCTGTTCCTCCTTTCCAGCACTGAAGTTTAACCCACGTGGGGCTGCGGCAGCCGCCATTATTTCAAGCCTTCATAGGAGTTGGAACTTTAACAACCCCAATAGGTGAGTGTTATTTTCTTCACAGTGTACATTAATATTTGATAAGACTCTTTCTGCGCTTTTTTTGTCCTCAGCTCTATGTAGAAGGGAGGTTGAGCTAAACAAGAAGACAAGCCAGTTCAGAAAACAGGAGAGACAATACGGGAAGCACTTAGCAAGAATTTAGACGGAGGGAACTGAACTAAGAACCAAGATCAATAAAGACAGGAATGGTAGAAGTGGCTGCTTGATAAATCCCCTGCTGCTTGGCGAATGTCCAGGGAAGGTAAACCCTACAGGACATAGCAGGGTTAAATTCCTGCAGAATCCAGCTGTGCCTCCCTATAGCCAGGTGGAGAGTGCTGCAAGACTAGGAGTGCTGCAAACAGGGGTTTCATGGTGCAGGCCTGAGGCTGAGCTGACCGGTGCTGCAAACATGTGCGAGTTACTGGCATGAAAGTACGCTCCTCCTTTTTTCGCTAGAACTGTGACACCCTGGCAAACCAGGTAGTCACAGATGACTGTACCCCCCACCAAGGGTACAGGAAGCTCCTCCTCCTTGGAAATTAACACCACATCTCACACAAGGGAACACCAGCCACAAAGCCTAGTCGCCCCCACATGACAACCAGGGCACACCAGTGGGCGGGATCAGGCGGATGGGAACGCCCACCTAGGGGTCTTGAGGTGACAGGGGAGGGGACACAATAGTGAGTTGAAGTTGAGCAGTCAGTGAGTGAGGAGCTGAAGTGGCAGAGTGGTTAAGGGTCGGAGCCCTTGGACCAAGGGAGAACCGACTAGGTGGCAGACGGCAGTGTAGGTCCACAGGCGACGGAGATCCAGTCGCAGGAGACCCAAAGTGGACCGGGGCAGGGTTGTAGCCCGCCGGTACTGACAGTGGGAATCCGGTCTTGAGGCCGTGCACAGGCGGGTTACTAGAGAGTGAAACGGAAGCCCAACGCAGGGGATAGGGTGTCCGCCAGAACCCACTGAAATCCCAAGGGTCAGATTTTGAGGGCACAGCTCCCTCTGTTATACAAAGCCACAGGGGAGCAGATTTCTCCCGTTCCAAGCGGGTTAAATCAACACACAGCAAGACACAAGTGCAGGAGGAAGGGTCCCTACCTTGCTAACCCGTGTGCGGGCCCAGCACACCTCTCCAACGGCAACCGGCCTTGGCTTACAGTACAATCAAGAAATAACATCTGGTACTGCATTCTGAGTCTGAACTGGGTGCAAAAACCTAAAAAATCTACACTATATGGAGACAAGGTATGCACACCAGTGACTATGTAAGGGGAATACATGTAATAGCAGAAACTACTGTGTGAATACTGACATGAAAAATACAATAGCTATATGTAAGATTGAAAATATGAAAAATGGAATCTGCATTACTGCCATGAACATATGAATAAAGAGAAATTTAGCTATTGAATTGATCAATGCAACAGAGCCCCAACACTACGCCAAAGTATTTCTCTACGTTGGGGTCCCTAGCTAGTGTGTGTCCTCTCATGCAGTAATGCAGATTCCATTTTTCATATTTTCATTCTTACATATAGTTATTGGATTTTTCATGTCAGTATTCACACAGCAGTTTCTTCTTCTCATATATTCCCCTTACATAGTCACTGGTGTGCATACCTTCTCTCCATATAGTGTAGATTTTTTAGGTTTTTGCACCCAGTTCAGACTCAGTATGGTGTTCCAGACGTTATTTCTTGATTGATTTGTAGTTTTTCGTTTGTGAACCCGGCCCCACTCACACCTATTGCCAGTCCACATTATACGCATATATAGCCTGGGTCTCAGCTTCCCATACACGGTAAGTTTTTTAACTGCATGAGAGGACACACACAAGCTAGGGACCCCAATGTACAGAAATACTTTGGCGTAGTGTTGGGGCTCTGTTGCATTGATCAATTCAATAGCTAAATTTCTCTTGATTCATATGTTCATGGCAGTAATGCAGATTCCATTTTCATATTTTCATTCTTACATATAGCTATTGGATTTTTCATGTCAGTATTCACACAGCAGTTTCTGCTATTACATGTATTCCCCTTACATAGTCACTGGTGTGCATACCTTCTCTCCATATAGTTTGGTTTACAGTACAGACTGTGTGGATTATTCTCAATCGTGAGTACACCGGTGTTATCCGGTCCAGGCTGCTGACGGCACCCCAGCACTGCTCCCCACCTACACCTGGGTCCGGGACTATACCTCCCCTACCCGTGGAGGGGATACCATCTTGCTGCCCCACACCATCGGTCCCGGGCACTTGCACAAGAGGCAGCAGCGGTGCTACCATCCCATCACCGCAACCCATGGGTGGCGTCACAGACAAAAACTATCTCCTCTGTAAATACCCCCTTTCACTGTTGCGTGGACTGGCGGTTGCACGAGCCCCAGGTCCGGTCACCACTCGAGCCCCAGACGCGATCCCGGATCCGAACACCCCGAGGAGCCCCTGTGCCATGGCGCGGCATTTGTCCGCGACATTATTTCTTCTAAAAGTGAATAAATTTGGGTTAAAGCAACATTTTTAGGTAAAATTTTATTTTTTGCTTTTTTTCATTCCACATTGCTTTAGTTCCTGTGAAGCAACTGAAGGGTTAATAAACTTCTTGGATGTGGTTTTGAGGACTTTGAGGAGTGCAGATTTTAGAATGGGGTCACTTTTGGGTATTTTCTGTCACCTCGGCCTCTCAAAGTCACTTCAAATGTGATGTGGTCCCTAAAAAAAATGGTTTTGTAAATTTTGATGTAAAAATGAGAAATTGCTGATAAACTTTGAACTCTTCTAACTTCCTAACAAAAAAAAAATTTGTTTCCAAAATTGTGCTGATGTAAAGTAGACAAGTGGGAAATGTCATTTATTAACTATTTTGTGTCACAGAACTCTTTGGTTTAACGGTATAAAAATTCAAAAGTTGAAAATTGCTACGTTTTCAAAAATTCAATTTAGTTTATAAATAAATGCAAAAATTATTGTCCAAAATTTGGTACTAACATGAAGTCCAATATGTAACAAAAAAACCAATCTTAGAATCACCGGGATCTGTTGAAGCGTTCCAGAGCTATAACCTCATAAGGTGATACTGGTCAGAATTGCAAAATTTGGTCTGGTCTTTAAGGTGAAAATTAGCTCCGTGCCTAAGAGGTTAAAGAATAGTTTGGGATTTGTTTTGCTTTCCTTAGCAATGAGTCTCTCAGTTTCTACTTTTGCTAAATGTATTTGTTTTTTACACATTTTATTTTTTTCTCTAGAACTTTTTAATGCTTCTTCGCTGCCTTCTTTTTTTAGCTTCTTAAATGCCTTGTTCTTATTATTTATTGCCCTTTTACATCCTTATTTAGCCACATTGGTTTTCTCCTGTTCTTAACCCTTTTATTTCCGTTTGGTATGGCTCGCTCACATTGGGTGTTTAATACCGATTTAAAAATTTCCCATTTATTTTCTGTGCTCCTATTTTTGAGGACATTGTTCCAATCAATTCGGCGAAGGTCTTCTCTAAGGGTGGCTTTACATGCTACGATATCAGTACCGATATCGCTAGCATGCGACCCGCCCCCATTGTTTGTGCGAAACGGGCATATCGCTGCCCGTTGCGCACAAAATCGCGCACCCGCATCACACATACTTACCAGCATAGCGATGTCGCTGTGACCGGCGTACCACCTCCTTTCTAAGGGGGCGGTCCGCTCGGCGTCACAGCGACATCACTCAGTGGCCGCCCAATGAAAGCGGAGGGGCGGAGATGAGCGGAACGAACATCCCGCCCACCTCCTTCCTTCCGCATTATGGCCGGCGGCAGGTAGGAGATGTTCCTCGTTCCTACTGGGGTCACACACAGCGATGTGCACTGCCGCAGGAGCGAGGAACAACAACGGGAAAGCGATAGTATCGATATTTGGGAGCGGACCCCCATGTCAGCGAGGCGCGATTTTGGACGTTTTTGCAACGATCCAAAATCGCTCCTTGGAGTCACACACTGCGAGATCGCTACAGCGACCGGATGTGCGTCACAAATTCCGTGACCCCAACGAGATCGCTGTAGTAAAATCGTAGCGTGTAAAGCCCGCTTAAGTTGATCAAACTTTGCTTTCCTGAAATTCAGCGTTTTTGTAACTCCCCTCCAAGGCACCTTACTGAAGGACAAGTGGAGTTGTATTATATTGTGGTCACTATTCCCTAGGTGCCCATTCACTCGTACGTCTGTTATTCTATCTGGCCTGCTGCTTAAAATTAAGTCGAAAAGGGCTGACCCTCTAGTTGGGCCCGGCACAAGTTGGGACAGATAATTATCCTTAGTTACTGACAGAAGCCGGTTTCCTTTCTGATATACGCAGGTTTCAGTTTCCCAGTCTTTATCGGGGTAGTTGAAGTCCCCCATAATAATCACCTCATTGGGATTTGCTGCTTTGTCTATTTGTTTCAGTAATATATTTTCAGTGGTTTCTGTTATATTTGGTGGCTTATAACAAACCCCTATGTGGATTTAATTATTAGTTTTCCCTCCTTGTATCTCCACCCATAGAGACTCCACCTCTTCATTTCCCCCTTGTATATTTTCTCTTAGTGTGGGCTTTAAACTGGACTTTATATATATAGACAGACTCCACCCCCTTTCCTTTTTTTACGATCCCTCCTAAACAATTCATATCCTTGCAGGTTAGCCGCCCAGTCAGAACTGTCATCTAACCATGTGTCAGTTATTCCTACTGTGTCGTATTTTTCCTCATACATTACTGTGACGCCCTGGACCCCAGGGGTCACAGGTCACAACACTCACCACATACACCCCCACACTAGAAAGGTACCACCAGTCAACCACAAAGACCTGATTGCCTCCCTCAGTGTTAGACAGGCACACCAGGTGGGTGGAGTTAGGCGGAAAGACACGCCCTTTGAGGAGTCTGCTGGCCTGAGGCAGGAAGACAGTAAACAGTAAACAGTTGAGTTCTGCACAGCAGAGTGGAGAGGAGTTCTGTTCAATCAGTCAGGCAGGCAGACGGCAGTGGCCGCCTGCAGGAGACCGGGAATACAACAAGCGGAACCGTAAGGGACCGGGACCGGGTAGTGGCCCGCCGGAACCGAACCGGGGAGCTAACTGGATACCAAAGCACCAAGCAGGGTACTCAGACCCCGACTAGGCTATATGCCACCACCATAGTCAGATTAACTGATTGCGGTCTGGACCTCAGGGGTTCATTCACACCAAAGTCCCATTTGAAGGCAACAGCCCAACCCGTCCGGATAGTAGCCACCGCCAGAGGCCAGAGATCCAAGGGCCAGCGTCTGCGGGCAACAGGGGCTCCTACGACACATACATGTCGGGGAGCGGACTACCAGTGCCCAGGCACAGTGGTCACACTACAAACACAGGTGCAGGAGAAAGGCGGACATTGCCAACCCGACTAGGAAGCTGCAGCCGGCTGCGGGCCCCGTTCATTCCTCCGTTTGGTTTACCAGTGACTCTGTGTGGTTTAATCGTGAGTACAACAGTGCCATCAGGCACCGCACCGCGCTGCACCGCAACACTGCGCCCTGCACCCCTGCCCACAGCCCGACCGGGCCCCAGGACCAACATCCCCTACCCACGGAGGGTTCAACACCTAGCTGCGCCACTACACCGCTCCCGGGAGTCCCCGTATCTTCACCGCAGCGGTGGTGCCCACCATCACCACAACCCGTGGGTGGCGTCACGAACAATCATCCCAAAACCAAATACCCGCATCCCCCGTGTGTAACGCCAACCCCCCTTGCAGAGCGACGTGACCCCCGGGTCCGTGAAAAGCTTGAGCCACCACCCGTAGAACGCGAGCACGGATCCGAGCGGCTCGGCGGCCACAGCCAAGGCCGTGGGGCGGTATATTACCAGCTCCAGTTCTGTCCAAGATTGGCATCTGCATCGTCGCAGCTACAGCCACAAAATTTGGCACACTCACACTTCTGGACCCCAAGAGCGTCATAGGCTATGTTTTGAGGGGAAATTTTAACCCCTTTACAGTTAATCACCAAAAAACCTGCCTCCATTAAAGCGAATGGAGCTGGAAGCCACAGTACAGCCAGAACTTCAGAAGAATGCGCAGCCACACCCTTATATGGAATGTTGGCGTGTCACAATGCAGCCAGGGAAAGAGACAGACACAGACAGGGTAAGAAACAGACAGACAGGGTAAGAGATAGACACAGACAAAGAGACAGACTGACAGGGAAAGAGACAGACAGGGAAAGAGAGGGAAAGCGAGAGACAGGTTAAGAGACATACACAGACAGGTAAAGAAACAGACACAGACAAAGAGACAGACACAGGGAAACAGACAGACAGGGAAAGAGACAGACTGGGTAAGAGACAGACAAAGACAGGTAAAGAGACAGACACAGGGAAAGAGACAGAGGGAAAGAGGAAAGGAGACAGAGAGGGAAAGAGACAGAGAGGGAAAGAGAGGGAAAGAGACAGACATGGAAAGAAACAGACAGGGAAAGTGACAGAGATAGATAGACAGACAGGGAAAGAGAGAGATAGATAGACAGACAGGGAAAGAGATTGAGACAGACGGAGAAAGAGACAGAGACAGTCAGAGACAGACAGGGAAAGAGACAGACAGACAAAGAGAGAAAGACAGAGAGATATATACAGAGGGGGAGACAGACATTATAATTACATTTCTATCTATTTGTTTTGTGGTTTTTGTGTGCAGAATACATTTTTGTTAATACATTCTATTTTGTTAACAGCAGTCATTAACCCTGGGCGAAGCCGGGTAGTACAGTTAGTATATTTCTAAAGTTGCTATTGACATGAATTTCTCACCAGATGTTGATAACAACCCATCCAATCCACACAGGCAAAGAAATCAAAGCATAGATGTCCATACATTTAGTGATGTGTAATAATGAGAGATGACACAGGGAAAAAACATTGAACACGCTTACTGAAAATTATTTAATACTTCATACAAAAAACTTTGTGGTAATGAAGCTTCAAGATGCTTCCTGTATGGAGAAACTGGTCACATACCGTACATTGCTCATGTGGGCTATTGGTCCATTCTTCCACGCAAACACTTTTCAAATTCTGAAAGGTAGATGGACTCCAACTATGAACTCTGAGCTTTAGTTCCTTCCATAAATTTTCTATTGGATTCAGGTCTGGTGATCGGCTCGGCCATTCTAGCAGCTTTATTTTCTTTCTCTGAAACTAATTGAGTTTCCTGGGCTGTGTGTTTGGGATCATGTCTTGCTGAAATCTCCACCCTTGTTTCATCTTCATTATCCTAGTCGATGGCAGCAGATTTTCACCAAGAATATCTTGGTACATTTGTCCACTCATCTGGCCTTCAGTGATATAAAGTTTGCCAGTGCAGTATGCTGAAAAACAGCCCTAAACTATGATGTTCCTTCCTCCACCCTTCACTGTTGGTATGGTGTTTTGGGGGCGATATGCAGTGCTGCCTATTGGCCTCCAAACATAGTGGGTATTATGGCATCCAAAGAGTTCAATTTTGGTCTCATCTGGTCAGAGTATATTCTCCCAGTACTTCAGAGAATTGTCTAAATGTTGTTGAGGAAACTTTAAATATGCTTACGCATTCTTTTTGGTCTGTAATGGAGTCTTGGGTGGTGAATGTGTATACAGGCCATGGAAGTTGAATCTATTATATATTGCTTGTTTTTTTTTTTTATAATTGTACCTGCTGATTCCAAGACTTTCCGTAGCTCTCCACAGGTGGTCCTTGCCTCTTGGACAATTGGACAACTCTTCTGATAATTATTTTCACTCCACTGTCTGTAGACTTGTGGGGAGCACCTAGTCATGGCCGGTTTATGGTGAAACTATGTTCTTTCCACTTACAGATTATGACCCCAACAGTGTGTGCCTCCCCGGTGTTAGTCGGGCTGCTCGGATCCGGGATTGTAGCTCGAGGGGGTCGTCCGGACTCAGCTTGGCGGACACTTTGATCCGTATAAAGGGGGTATTTACAGGGGATGTTTGTGACGCCACCTGTGGGTTGCGGTAATGGGAGTACCGCCGCTGCTGTAAGGAGTACCGGGGCATATGGAGTCCCTCCACATGTAGGGAAGGCCCCTGGCTCAGGGTGTTAGTAGTTATTTGGGAGAGCAGGGTGCAGGGGACCAGGGTACTCACTGTGGGTAGTCGTGGTGCTGTATGAGGTTTATAAAGGAGACACACACGCTATAGGTAAACCAAAGTCTCTGAGTGCCTCTGCCGCTGCGGGGAGCCGGTCCAAGTACCCGGTCCCACCGGTGTCACATAGTAATCCGGAGCCTGCCTCCGTGCACAGTTTTGTGTCCGTGTGGGTCCCTAAAGCTTGAAGCTGTGAGGCCCCGTTCTTCAGTTTTAAAGTGAAGTCTTGCTCCTAAGGGCTGGCACTTGGGACTTCAGTAGGTTGCTTTTTCTGGAAACCCTGTCCCCAGCGGTGTGCTGATGCCCTCAGTCTTTCAGCTCTCTGGGAAGGTCCCTCAAGGTCTCCTTCCTCTGCAGGCTAATTGTCAGGACGTTTAATCGGCTCCTGACCTAGGGTCCTGTACCCTATTGTGCTCAGTATCGGTCAGTTCTTTTGGGTTTCTGATGCTGGCAGTCCTCCAAGACTATGTCCGTCACACCCTTGTCCAATGTCACTGCTACCGGTCCCCGACTCCTCTGGTCCCGGACCATTGTCTGCGACCCAACCTCAGTCTTTCTAGCTCCCCAGGAACTAACACTCCAGCTCCTCTCACCTTGAGGGCTCTCTCTAGACTAACTTTGTCCTTTCCACCAGTCTGCCTGACCCCTAGGTGGGTGGCCCTTGTTCCAGCTAGACCAACCCATTGGTGTGTCTTACAGGTCATGATGTGAGGTGTTGGTTGGGATTTGTGGTGCTGATGGAGGTGACACCGGTTTCTAGGAACTTGTAACCATGGGGGGGTAGGTCCTGCACCCTGGGTAAAAGGATGCAGTTCCCTGTAGCACCCTGATGTATTCAGGGGCGCTACAAATGCTCACTGGAGCTTTCGTTAGTTCAGAAATTCTTTTGTAACCAATGACATCAGTATCTTTTGTTACAATTAGGTTGCAACGGTCTTGAGACAGCTCACTGGTTTTACACATCATGAGATGTTTCTTGTGTGGCACTTTTGTAATGAGACACCTTTTTATAGGTGTTAAACCAGCAAATATTATTTTTCACTAAGTGGCAGGATTGAGTTCTAACTACTGATTGATTTCAGCTGGGGTCATGACTTTCCATGGCTTTTTCACCTCTCTTTCTGCAAGTGATCAATACCGTTTCCCTGTGTCATTTCTAATTATTACACGTAATTTAATATATGGGCCTCTATGGTTTTATTTATTTGCTTGTGTGGATTGGATGAGTTTTTGTCAACATCTGGTGAGAATATGTTTACTTTGAAAAATGGTGATGTGTTCAACACTTATATCGCCCGCCACAGCCTTAGACTGCAAGTTTTTGTAGCCTATATTTTGTGTATTTTTTGTGTAAGACATAAGAGGAACAGAATGTATTTCTTCCAGGGCTTCTACCCTGAACGTAACCTTATACTTACATAAAATACAGTGTAAACCTTCCCCTACAATTCAGGCAACGCAAAGTGTTTTTACTATAATTTATGTCATCCAATTACCATTGTTTTTGGTCAATCAGCTTTTAGGTCCTGTCATTAGTGCGAATACGGATAATTAAGGTCCTATTGTATTTAAGCTGAGAAGTTTAGATTTACATTTCGTTCTTGTTGCTCCCCATCCCCCTGTTGCTTTTGTTCTGTTTTCCACATTCAAATTGAGTCGAACTACTTGTAAATGAAGGGTGGTCTTCTATGGGCCGAATAATGACCTCTTTGGGTTCACAGTTGCCAACTGATGGTAATTTCCAGTGACAGGGCGAGGTTTTGAAGATTTGTCTATTGACAGTTTTACTCTTGACAAGGTCACCATTGTAGTATTGACAACCTCAGCACTTGTGTCCTCGGAGGTCGCTGGATGCTTTTCTCAGTATCTTTGTTTGTTTTTTAATTCTGCAGTCAATGGGGTTTCCCACCATAAATGCCATCAAAGTCGATCAGTGAAGGTCCGAGTGGTGTGACCCCAGACCGATGCCTACAATGAGGTGGCTCAGTAATCAAAGTAAGCCTCCTTGGATTTTTTTTTTCTGACCCAGACATACAGTGGGTACAAAAGTCTAAACACCCCTGTTAAAAAGAAAAATAAAGAATTAAAATATTGTGGCTGCATAAATATTCAAACCCTTAACCTAATACTTTGTTGAAGTACCTTTTTAATTTATGACAGCATTCAGTCATTTTGGGTCGGAGTCTATCAGCATGGCACGTCTAGAATTGCCAATCTTTGCCCTCTAGCCCTTGCAGTAACTCCAAATTTCTCAGAATGTGAGAGTACCTCATGTTTACAGCGCCCTCTTCAGGTCACCGGCAGATTTTCAACTGAATTCTGGCTGGGCCTTTCCAAAACTTTGAGCTTTTTCTGGCAAAACCATTCTTTTGTAGAGATGGGTGAACCGAAAGATGTTCGATGGGTCCGCCCAGACTTTAAAAAAAATCAAAAAAATCCGGGTTGGGACCGTATGGGGACCTTGAGCTGTAAAATGGTGGTAGAAAGGGCTAGGGGTGCTGCAAAGCAGGACCATTATACTAACCGGCCTTCCTTGTGGCTGTAACACTGCTTCCGGGTCCGCTCATTACATCTCATACATATTAACTGCTTCCCCCGCCCACCATCAGTCTCAGCGTCTGTGATTGGTTGCAGTCAGACAATGCCCACCGCCCTTGTGTGACAGCGTCTGTGATTGGTTGGAATCAGCACATGGCTGAGAGCTGCTGTCTGTATCCATCTACTTTATCTGCGCTGGGTATCATTATATCGGGGGACCCTCCGCCATTTTTTTAATCAATATATTTATTTTTACACCACTATAGGGATACGGACAGCATGTATGCTTCCATACAATCACAGATGCTGTCACACAGGGTAGAGGCGCAGTTTGACTGCAACAAATCACAGACGCTGTCACACAGGGTGGAAGCGCGGTCTGACTACAACCAATCACAGACGTTTGGACTGATGGTGGGTGGAGAAAGCAGTGAATATGTATAAGAGGTAATGAGTGGACCCAGAAGAAGGGTCAGTAAGTATAAAAGTCCTGCTTTATTCCTTATTTTTCCTTTTTTTTGTAATTTCTATCATTATCCAGGTGGTCGAACAGTTACATGGATTTCCTTGAGAAATCCTTGCTCTGGGTCCATGCACAGACACTAGATATCTGGTACAGACCCCAAATTTTACAGTTCAGGGTTGCCCATCACTATTCTTTTGTTGCTTTGGAGATCGCTTAGGGTCGTTGTCATGCTGAAAGGTGAAATTCCTCTTTATCGTCAGCTTTTTAGCAGAGGCCTGAAGGATTGTTGTAAAAATAAATGATATTTGAATTGTTCATAATTCTATGAAATTCTAAAAAACTGCCCCAAAGCTCAATACTGCCTCCACCATGCTGCACTTTGGGTATGGTGTTATTATGGTGATGCTCAATGTTGGCTTTGCTCCAGAGATACCTTTTGGAAATATAGCTAGAAAATTTAACCTAGCTCGCCTCAGACCAAAACACATTTTTACACATAATATTGGAAGACTTGAAGTAGTTCTTGACAGTTTGGATGGGGTTTGTTTGGTAATCAAAGGCTTCCATCTTTCCACCCTATCCCAAACGCCACTTATATTATGTGGCATCTTCAATAAAAATGATCTGACTAAAAAAAGAATACAGAAGATTGTTTTCATGTGCAGTAAAAAAAATGCCAAAAATTGACGCAGCTCTTTTAATGTTGTTGTAGGTATCGTAGCAACCTCCTGGAGTAAATTTCTTCTCCTTGGGACAAGTTCAAATTTTGTACCAGCATTTTGTATCTACCATGTGCCATCAAAGATATGGCAAGTTGACTGACCTCCAAAATCCGCATATGAATCGAATAAGAGAACGGAAGTTTGTCCGAGGCGTACAAAGGTCTAGGGTGTGGAATTATAGGTCTGTACAGTTGTTGTATGGTCCAGTATTACGGTCATGTACATGACGACTTTTGCTGGCCCAACAAATTAGATGACTGTCAGCTGAACAATGCTTCAGCCGTCTGCCATTTCAGCCGAGTCTCACATACATGGAAACGCTTTCTCGGCCGACTGCTCCTTTTTTTCTCTATGAGAATGTTGCTGTCTGACATAATGGTTGGCGGCTTATCCCTGAGAGAAAAAAGTGATTTGCAAATGCCAGGAGAACATTACCTGCATGACTTCTTCTTCGTGTTCTGTCACTAGCTTATTACTCCCAACCCACTTTCTGCAGCCTCCCGCCTTGCTGTTCTTTTGTCCTCTCCCAATTCCCATATTTACATCCCCTTGTCATTTCTTGTTATTTAGGCCAACACTTTTTTGTATGCCAGCATTAGGCTGTCATTAGAGAAGAGTTGTAGAGGGAGGGGTACGAGTGCACTGTGACAAAACCTCTAGAGCAGCTGCCAGCGATGTCTGGGACCAGTGGAAAAAGCACTCATGTGAAACTTTTCTTCATCTGCTCTTGTCCCATAGAAAATAAAAACAAACAAGTTCAGAGTCCCTGATGAAAAACGCCAGTGTCACTATGTGCAGAATACAGTCACCGTCAATAGGAACCCTGCATCCCATAAAGCATTTCAGCTTCATATTCTTAACTTCTAGTTGGTGAAGGCCGGCCATATACATTAGATGGTGTAATGCTCGCAGTTGCGACCGGGTCGTAGAACCACTGGACCAAGGCACCAATCTATGACCTGGAGGAGCATACAGGAACGGCTCCCAAGATTTCACTAAACCACAGGAGGTGGGAATTGGCTTGCGCTGGTAGTTAGCCGTCAGAGGCAGCGCCAGGGAATCTCGGTACCTCAGTAGCTGGCAACAGAGGTGCAGACACTGACAGCAGTGGCAGATGCAGCCAAGACGGCTGATGCATCAGGTGCAGAGGAATGCAACAGCGGGTTCAGCTGGTACATTACAGCAGCGGGTTGAGTAGATACAGCTGGTACGGATAATTGCAGCAGCAGGTTGGGCAGATACAACTGGTACGGATAGTTGCAGCAGCAGGTTCGGCAGATACAGCTGGCACTGATAGTTGCTTCAGCAGGTTTGGCAAATATAGCTGGTACGAATAGTTGCAGCAGCAGTTCGGCAGATACAGCTGGTACAGATAGTTGCAGCAGCGGTTATGTCAGGTACTGAAACACAGATGGGTATAAGAAATATGGCACACAGAAATATAGCAGCACAAACAAGGGATCTGACAACTATTAACATAATAGGCACCTCCCTTAGAGGGAGGCTGAGAGGCACGTCTGGGTTAGCATGTACTGGCCCTTTAAGAAAAGGTGAGCAAACACCCTAGGAGAGCTCCCAGGAGGCCAGAGCAACATGTGCACGCCCCAGGAGTCAGTGGCAGGGGCTGAGGTAGCAATGGCAGAGCAGCAAGGTGGCGGTGTCCCCACCGGAGGAAGGGACAGGATAGTGCGGGGACGCCGGTGCCTGTATTACAAATGGCTGTTGGACCAATTATGCTTCAGCCAATCATTCAAAAACAGCCACATTCCCATGCCAAGTGCTCCTATGTTCTTTATGAGAAAGCCGCTTACTGACATGTTGGTTGGTGGCTTATCCCAGGGAGAACAATGATCGGCAGTCTGAAATCAGACATGTGCAGTTGACATCTCTCCTGAGCATCAGCATACCTCCCAACTGTATCACACCAAACATTGATAATAATAGCTGTGCGTATAGTGAATAATATGAACCTCTCCATAAGATGTTCAGCAATGATAATACAAATAAAATAAATGTTATTGACATATAATAATTATTAAAATGGCAGGAAGTTCATACATATGGATACAAAATTTGGAAATAGGATCTGACACAGAGCGTACACACCAACACATGTTCATAAATAACTGCTGATCCCAAAGGGCATCAATAAATGTAATATAAATATGGAGAGAGCATAAAATAATAACACTGAAAACTACATGAAGGATAAATCAAATCATATATATTGTGAGATACATCCAGAAATTATTAAATAAATAGCTAACTCAATGTAAATTCATTACCAAGCAGGAAATTATGGTAAAGTATCGGTGCCTCACAGTGCATACCAATAAGGCACATAACATAACATAGTTGTCAGTAAAATGCATAATGCAAGGAGGTAAAGTATCTGTATATGAACATCTATCAAACGGCATTTGGCTCAAAACTCACCGAGTGTCAAGGCAGTATCTGGCGCTGTTCACACCACAGACTCTGACACTCCACACTATGGTATCTCCTGTGCTTCTGAGTTGCACAGGCAGGCCAAAGCGTTGACCAGCTGTGTGCTCATTAGTGATCGGGCTGGCAGGGATTTATCTCTCCTGCCCACTGGTTAACTTTATTAGCACATATTATGAGAAACCTCTCACAGTTTCTCCCCACCTTTTTAAGATGGTGGAAACGGACTTCCTGTGCTGATTATAGCTTTAAGCAATACTGGTCCATGTGCTGCTGTGATCTAGTTGCTGGTGAACTACTGAGTGCTGTTTGGTGTGTTGTGGGAATTCTTTTGGCAGCTGTTTTTTTCCCTCACTGTTGTTTATTTCTTCTTGATCACATATTGTGTAACAGAATTTTGTTTTCCCCGTTTGTCTTTTTGTGTGGGTTTAACCACTCCTGTCCTGGTCCTCCCCTGTGGTTGGGGAGAGGGAGTATTAGAGCAGGGCTGGCCAAGAGCAGGGATAAGTTGACAGTCCAGATCTTTTCACCATCAGAAGTACTTCTGGGATAAAGAACAGCTGGGGCCCCCTTGCCTATGGTCCAGTCTAGGAACTCTGGTCCACGTTTATCTCCTTATACTATGACAACATCATAGTTTAAAAAGGTAGAAAAATATAAAGAAATTATAAAGGTGTACACACCTATATACCAGCAAGAGCTCCAACGCGCATTTGTTATTGACTTTAACTCCAGATTATGTGGTTCGTGTGACAAATTTCGATCACATCCATTTGTCATTTCTTTCTACCCTGGCAGGAGGAGATGTTAGAGGGTTGTTGGCAGTGAAGGACATTCACCAGATGCCCGAGACTGTAGGGCATAGACCCAAGTCCGGGACTGTCTACTGTAGCCATCATGGTTGAGATTAGAGATGAGAGGATGGATTTAAGGAACTCCAGTCCAGCTCAGTAGTCCCCGTTGGCTTAACAAGAAGCCTCAAATCTCTTACCATCCAGTGTCCATGGGGCGACTTTTGATTATCCAGGACTGGTGCAACGTCATCTGTGCATCCTGCTCATCTCTAGTTGGGACCTGGGGATTTATTTTTTTGTTTATTAATTCATAGTCTATCTTCAAAAATTTCATAATTGTATATGCCACCATTCACTAGCATAAATTCAAATATCACCTTACTGTCATCTTGGGAAGAGGATAAAGTGGCAATTTCAAAAAAATTTTTGATTAAAAAAAAAATTATATTTTATTTAATCCAATAGCTATAGACAGACATACATATAAAACTAAAATAAGTGCCTCCAGTGCAAATGAGGTAGTCGGGGTTAGTTCATGTCACAGGGTATGAAGTGACAGGACAGGGGCTCCTAGTCTGGCCTTCAGACTTGAGACTTGAGACCCTGCGCTGTCCCTTATCTCAGAGGTAGGCTTGATGGTAGACAGGTCTGCGCCCCCAGCATGATCCTGATTCCTGTCTGAGCTCTATCTTACTCCCCCCTCTCCCCTACCCGGGCGGGCCGGAAACACAGTGACAAAACCCCTCAGAAACGCCACGGACAACGGAGAACGAAAAATCTTACACACTGCA